>NW_027514523.1:0-197673 GCF_048772815.1 Callospermophilus lateralis | reverse complement strand
CCACCCATCTCAGGCCTGCGCCCTGTCCAGCCTCCGGCTGGAAACTGGAACAGACTGGTAACCTTCTCAAGTTGCGTGTCCGTCGTGTGGGTAGGGCTATGGATTCTTCCCCTGATCACCAGCAGTCCTAATCCCCATCAGCCTGTTCAGCAACAATGGCAAGCTATAAATCCTACTGGGCAAGTAGTGTGGTCTATTTCACATACAGCTCTCTTATGGACTTGGTGGCGATCTCTCTACCTGGACATTTGTCAGCTTGCCATAGGCCTCTCTGACTGGGATCTCCCTGACATAGAGGACCCCACACAGATTCCACTCAAACCCAAACCAGGGCAACATAGACCACCTTACCCCATGAATTATGGATATCATCTTCCCCAGCTCAGGTGTAAACTAGCCAGTCTTGATTTTTATGTGTGCCCAGCTGATTTCCAAAGTCGCAAACAGGCCCAAACCTGTGGAGGACCCAGTGACTTTTATTTTAGATCTTGGGGTTGTAAACAAACGGGAGCTACATGGTTGAACCCAAACTCCCCAGACAGTATCATTCAGGTAGGAAAAAATGACACCTGGTTTGATCCCAAGAAATGTGCCGCTAGCCAAGTTGTGTCAAAAACTCGCTGTGGAAAGAATAGTCTATGTTACCCCCTCAATATAACTTTCACTTCCAAAGGAAGGGGCTACCTCAGAACAACATGGTCTATGGGAAATACGTGAGAAATGCGATTCTATATTTATGGCCCTCGTTATGACGTTTGTCACTGGTTCACCATCCTGCTTAAAAAGGAAGAAAATCCCACAGCAATAGGGCAAAATCCCCTCAAGCCAGGAATTAAGCCTCCAAAACCTCCCATGCCTAGATCTACCAGAACCCCTCTACCATCTCATACTTCCCAGTTTCCATCTTTGCCTACTTCCCCAGTCCAGAGTACAGCTGACTCCTGCCCCTGGGAACTAATTAAAGGAACCTTAATTGTACTGAACTCCACACAGTCAGAACTCCTTGCATTTCAACCCATGTATTTGACAGCTTTATAAATTATCGTGTAATGGTGCAGATACTCCCCAGGGTGCTTTATTATGATGCAGAATCATTTTAAGGTCTACTAGGGGGACAAACAACCTGATTTTGCTGGCATCCAGTGTCCCTTACTCTAGCCATCCTATTGAGGATAGGAGCTGCTGCAGGAGTGGGTATGGGAACAGCTGCTATGATCCATGGGTCACAACAAATGGCCTGATAAGAAACAGCAATAGATCAAGACTGGAAGACATTAGAGACCTCCATCACAGTGCTGTAGGAATCCTTAAACTCTCTCTCTGAAGTTGTTTTACAGAACAGGTGAGGATTAGACCTCCTCTTCATGAGGGAGCGGGGCCTCTGTGCTGCACTGAGAGAAGAATGTTGTTTTTATGCTGACCATACTGGAGTTGTAAAAGAATCCATGAGTAAATTGAGAAAATGCCTTGAAGAGCGCCAGAGAGAAAGGGAGATTCAACAAGGGTGGTTTGAGTCATGGTTTACCCAGTCCCCCTGGTTAACTACACTCCTATCAGGCTTAGCTTGACAACTGATCATCCTTATGGTGTTGCTAACTTTGGGACCTTGTTTGCTTAACCCCATCGTTTCCTTTCTCCAGGCTCAAATTGGGCAGGAAAAACTCATGGTAATCAGACAGAAATACGCTCTACTGGCAGAAATAGACTGTGAGACCCCGCAATAATTATGATTCGTTGCTTTTAAGATTAAATATAGTAAGAAAAAGGAGTGGGAAATGAAAGAATAAAAGAAATTAAAATTGAAACTTAAAGAACCAGGTTTTGTAAAGTTTCCAAGCTGCACTCAGAACCTGAAATTCCTGTGGCAGTTAAGACAATTCCCAAAACTGCCAATTAGATGTGTGTTGAAATCTTCCCTGACCACCTAGTTACTAAACAACCCCTTCCCAGAAACCGTGCAGCTCATCACGTATACATCTCAGGGCTTCAACCAATCAGTTTAAACGTATACCCCTTCTCAGGGCTAACCAATCACCCCCTGTCCGACCTCTTCCTGCCAATGAATATGCTAATCATGTTTTTGGGTTGTTATTTGATTTTCCCGTGGTATGTTGATTTGCTAAAGGAGGCTATGATGTATGCAAAGTCCCTGCCCTCTCTAAAGAATGTAAATAAACTCTGCTCAAGTTGTTCTTGGGGCTCTTTGTTCTTTGCTCCTCTAAAGATAGCTCTGAGCCGCAGCATGCTGGACGCCCAATAAACCCTTTGCTGTGGCATGAGACAGTCTCTTGGTGGTCTTTTCCTCCGACTTTTGACCGACCTTTTTACCTATGAAGGACCTGAGAGAGCAAAAGTCAAATCCATGTCAACTTCCATGTCAAACAACCTGGTCAGAATGAAGGAATGTGTCTGAATCAGCCTCTCTCTTCTTAATGTAGATTAAATGGACCAAACCAGGCCTGTGTACAGAGCTGTTCCCAGATGCCTATGGTTGATATACCATTCTAACTTGTGAAAGTGTCACAGGAAGTAGGGGCAGCCTCCATCTCATGGGACGATTGGAAGCAACTGTTAGGACAAAGTGGTTTTCCATGGCAGTGACCTCATTCAGTTCCTGAAGGAAGTGACCTACCACACTTCCTTGGTGATGGAACTCTCTGAACATGGGATCCAGGAAGCCATGCACCCAGAGCAAGTCTTAGTTTCAGTCCCAGTGGTCTCAATTGTTTGAATTTACCAAAGACAGAGTCATTGTTTCTTGATACCTACTTATGAGATGATGCTCAAATTTCAGGAGAGCTCTGAAGAGCGGCTTTTTCTGAGAAAGCAGGTAGTGGCTCAACCATGGCTCCTGACAACTTCAAAAAGTTTGCAAAGAAGACCAGATCTGAGATAGGACAGGCCATTTCGGGGAACATAGTATGGCCCACCAGTCAGAGGACACTCAGGATAGTCACAGTCATACTTGGGGGAAGGAGGTGCTGTTGTGGGTGTCAGTGTGAGTTTGTGGTTTTGTCTCATGTTCTGAGAATAGGTAGGAATGGCGGTTTGTATGTTTGGACTGGAAAGTTTCTAGAAAGTCGTTTGACAACACGAGTGTTTCTATGTCTGTGTATCCCACTGTATCCGTGGTTGTAGACATTTGAAATGCGAATGCATCAATGGTTGTGTCCTGTCTAGTATAAAGCTTCCCAGCATTCTTCCCACCCAATTTAAGAATGGAGTGCGGCTTGCCTAATGGATGGTGAACAGCTACTATCATCCTAAGTTTCTCTTTTCTTCCTGAATACTGGCCACTCTCCAGAGTATCCTCATGGTTTTGTTTCCAAGATATGTACCACGTCCAAGCTCTGTTATATGGCCATGTACTGGATAGCTGAAGGGAATGGGAGCATCTCAGAAAACTCAGATATCAGTGTGACCAGTAAAGTCTCAGTGGAGAAACCATGCTTTGGGCCATTTGCCTACTTATGTTTCTATTACCCTGAATGTCAGGAAGGTCTTTGCCTCAGGCCACCCCTTTGTGAAGCCTGAAGAAAACAGTTTTCAAATGGAAATGAATGGGCATCACCTGTGGCTCTTTGCTTAATTGCTTTGGAAAGGGATGTGTCTGGAACAGCCACTTGGCCTGGTGTGGTGGCAGTGGCTTAGATTCTCAGCACCTGATGGATCTAAAGAAAGTTTCCAAGTGTGCATCCAAAACCAAAATGGCCGAAAGAGCAGTCATTGTGTATGAAGTCTCTCACTTTCCTCTGTAAGCTTCCTGAGCTAAATCAAGTGAGAATAGGGATCATTTGGGTCAAATCAGTTCTTCAAATCCCTGCAGAGGCTAGTCGATTGGGGCTTGGGTTTTCTATGACACCAATTCACATAAAGAATCTATACCAGACAGTCATTAGGCCTCAACTTGGAGAAGCAGATCAGATATAGGGCAGGCCTATTTGATCACTCTTGGTTCACAGCAAGGGTATCCAGGCCACCCTGACTTTAGGCAAATGAGGGGCAAGGGTGCTTATTTTGAACAGTGTATTGGGCTGTGCCCTTCATGGAAACCTCCAGCCAGAGTTTATGATGAGTGTCTATGTGGAAGAAGATGAGGAGCATGTGGGAGTGCTTTAGTTTTAATTGTGGTCATTTGTGTGGTGGTTGTAAGAGATGCCTGGGTCCACCTGGGCTTGAACTCTGGTGTGATTCCTCTTAGAGAATGCGTTATGGAACTGACTTCAGAGAAGTATTGCCATGAATTGTGTTGGGATTTTAGGAGGCCACACATGAGAGTCGCCCTTGGACACTGAGATCTAAGCCCAGAGTGGCTTTCCACAGAGCACTGGAAATCTCAGCCAGGATATCACATGATTTTATTCTGAAAGACTTGGAAGCCATAGTTGGGAGTCAAAACACACATGGACCTTACATTGTAGACCTCAATGGGGCTGGCTTCATGTGACCTTTTGGCCAGTCTTTGGGAACCCTTGCCTGTGAGAGTTCTCTAGATTATTCATTGAAATGTGCTTCCTCTAAATTTAATGGTTCCTTAATGAATTGAAACCCACAGTTTCTCCAACTTCATCTTTGAAAATGGCTAGATAAATACCATGAAATTTTTGAACTTCCCATGGCCACCTGCCACTGGAGAACCTTTGGATGTACAGTTTCTGATCCTGAGTGTACCAGACAGTGCCTTGATTGACTGGATTTTATGAAAATGGTGTAGAACAGCGATGCCAGTAAGTTGGGGCCTGCTGAGTAGTGGGTCAAGAGCTGTTGTGTGCAGTTGTGTGATAAAACATCTGTGGTCGGGACATGTGATTCTGGCATTGACTTCCAAATGACTTGTGGCTGACATGTTACAGTCAGGAATCACTTATATGTCTGAAACCTCTCCATAAAAGGCATTTTGTTATAAGGAGACGTTTCAGGGCAATGTTCAGAATCAGGTTGCTATGGGCAAAGGGACAAGCTATGTGGGATAGAAGCCTGGTTGGTGCATTCTCCTGCAGACCCTGACCCACCACACGTGACAGGACTCCCTCAAGCACTGTGTCCCAGTTTAACTCATTGCATTTCATGAAGCAAATACCAAACTCCCAGTGCAGTAGAAAGAAACACCATGAAAAGTGGAGGATGACCAAATGGCTTCACAGTCCACATGCAGAGACACTTAGCTTTCAGTGGCCACAGTTTACCTACAGAGAGAAGTCAGCACTGCTGCCTCATGTTCTCTGAAAAAATTGAAACAATGTCCTCCAGGTCTCATAGATGTAGACCCAGCTTTGATGGTCTCATTTGAATGGAAGCTAAAGCTTCTGACAACAACATATATGTCGAGTGCCCATCGTCAAAGGCAGTTTCTCAAGAAGTCTTTAGTCCGGCAGAGCTCCAGGTTTGTGTAGTGTTTACCTTTTAGACCAGGTTGCAAGAAAAGACCACTGACTCCAATTAAAATCAGATTAAAGCAAGCTTATTATCTCCACCACCCTGGCTGCCTCTCCCTCCCAAAACGTCGGGAACAGGAGAGCTGCCCAGCTTTATAGCCCAGAAAGTTACACAAAAGTGGGGTTACAAATAACAGAATTCTGACAAGCATCACACTAATGGTAGTTTACATTTTTGTTTGCTGGCTCCAACATCAGAATTTATGAGGACCATTAGAGCCTCAGAGAGTGTCGTCTGGCCAAGGAAGGCCAATATTTATGAGGTGTCAACAAAGTTTCAGAGAGGGCTGTTATCTGGTCAGAGAGCCAGGCATGGGTGAGTTCAAGGCACGGGCAGGCATTCCAAGCAGGTTCAGAATTTGGTGTAATTTATAGTTAAGCCAAAATTATCTTTTCATGGCTTTGTGGCAAGATGGCTCCCAATTTTAATAAAAGATCAGGTTGGGTCAATCATTCCCCCCTTTTCTAATGTGTTCCTTTCATATATTTGATTGGGTAGGAAGAGCACTGTGGGAATTTTAATCCCTCAGGTAACAGTCTCCCGATTTTTTGAACTCACCCAGAAACAGGTCTCCCTGATTTTACCTGACTTAATTAATTACTTATATTGATATTCTATTTATTTTTGTCTCCATTGTTGTAAGAAGAGAGGCGTCACTCATTTAGACTTCTTCTGAGCTGAGAGAGGGTGATGTGAGGGGGCACCGCCTGAGGGACATTAGTTGCCTTTTAGAAGTCAGTTAGGTTTGAAGTCTGGATGGGGAAGAACAGGTAGTAAAGCCATCTGGGGATGGGTTCTTCTATGAGAGAAACAAAAAAACATGAGTACTTAATAAATGTTGTAGCAGCTGGAACATGTCACTGTATAGAAGTTCCCTCACCAGTCTTTAATATCCCCAGTTATCAGGACTGTCAACTTAATATTTAACTTTTAGTGTTACATTTGTCCCTCCCCATAAGATTCAGTTTAATAATTTAATGTCATCTGATCTTGCAAAATACTTTTACTAGTATGACCTCTGTGTCTAATTGAGAAACCTTTAATTCTCTTACTCATTGCTGGATAATCATACTAACAAATACCAAGCCTATGTGTTTAGGTTAAGAATATCTGTAGGCCTTAAACTAAAAACTTCTGCCTCTGGCAGATAATCTTGATAGTCTCTTTTTATAGTTATAAGGCATTCCTGTCTGAGAATCCTTCTTTGTAGCCTCCAGTCTTACTTATTTTGGGAGGCTAACATAAAGTGTATACCTTAAAATATTATTATTACTATTATTATATAAAATGCCCAGGAATGGCTGTAATTTGTTTTTAACTGTCTTTTCTAAGTGTTTAAGATGAAGCAGTCAAACTGACTTTTGTTTCTATCTATTGTGAACAGTCAGCTGAGCTTTTATGGGAGTCATTCCTGGGGAAACTTGAGAGCAGCTTCTCAGTTCTGCTAGTGCCATTTGCGCTAGGTGGGTCCAGGTCTTGTTTGACCATGTGGCTTCCCTCGGAAGCATCAGGGATGTCTCCCTTCTCTGATGACTCTCCTCTTCGTAGCAAATGCACTGATTGGCTTTCTGTTCTCCAGTGGTCTCATTAATCTCCCTGATCAGGAAGTTATGTGGTTCAGAGTTGCAAAGCTCTTTAGAGAAGTCTGCTGTTCCCTGGATACAGACTGACTCAGAGGGCAAGAGCCAAATATTGGTTTTCTTGTCCCTTTTCATATAACTTTAATTTTAAATCCTAATCTTAAACATCCATCAAATAAATTTTAACAGACTTATATTAAGAGTACTGGGCTTTAATGTCTATAATTTAAAATTATTTATCTTTTTATTATTTGGGATCTGTATTATTCTGTCTGTCTTGTAGGTGATGGCTAATTATCTTAAATTAACCAATGTTGTGTTCTTAAAGCAACACTTCTGTAAAACACTAACAGGGAATCTTTATATCACCCATAAGGAAATTACAAAATAAAATTAACAACAGTAAACAAACTTAGTTCGTGTAATAGCTACCCTAAAATTTTTGGCTGAGTTATACATTATATCCTCTGTTTGAGATGCTAGTAATATTGACAGGAAAAAAAAACTTTTGAAAATATCTTTAAATGAAATAACATCTGACCTACTGCTTTCGTAGTCATTCTCACATAATAAGATGGGACACAGAGCCTTATCTCAGGTAAGGAAGGGCTCTTTATTAATCTTAAGTGTTTTAATTCTAAAGCTAATCTTTGTTTTTTAAATATCATTTTACAAAGTTTACATAAATTGTTTGAGGTCACATGAATATTAGCTAAGACCATATGATATAGCATTTAAAACATGAATTAAAAAAAGGCTGAAAGTTTTTAACCTTTACATAGATTAGGCTCTCATTAACTTAAAATACATTTAAATTGTTCCCCAATATAAAAAGTAACATAAAAGTTTACATATCTTATTGACAACACGTAAATAAATCCCAATATATATATATATATATATATATATATATATATATATATATATATATATATATATATATATATTTTTTTTTTTTACCATACAACTTCAGAACACCAGCTTGATATAATGCTCTTTTAAAGTTTCTACCTTACAGACTTGTATACCTGGAAGATATGAGCACATTAATAGCATCACAATTGCATTGATTTTTCTACATTAACCAAGTTTAGCTTTTAAAGAAATGGCAGTACAGTGCTCTAAAATAACAGTTCTTATTTAATCAGTTGTTTAATTTTTATGGTTGCTTGCTCTAGAAAAATAAAACTTAATAACCACAATGTTATGGGTAAACTTATGTTTTAAGAAATTTTTGTCTCTTTAACACATGACTGATTTTTACAATCTTATACAGACTTTAGGACAAACTTATACAGACCTTAGTAAATCAATCAGATATCTAACAAAAGTACTCATGAATGAGTAATCCCATATCAAATTTACTTTACTTATTTATCAAAATATTAGACAAATGTATTGAACAGTTTACCATTTTTTGTTGAAGAAAAAGTCCTAGAACCAAGGCATATTAGACCTTTTGTCGGCATTAATATTTTATTAGATTTTTGAACACCTAGAAAAACTTGTAAGGTTGAATTTAAAGACATTTATTTTTATCTGTTTATCCAATTTAAATTGTACCAATTAAATCACTTGAATTAAAGATCTTTGGATCCACGTTTTAAAATTTGTTTTTATGAGTGCTTTTTTTATGAGTGCTCCTTATATGTGTTAATTTGTATAACATATATATATGATATAGGGATATATGTATATATAGACATACAACACATAACAAAAGTGTGCACACATAATAATAGTAAAGGCCTTGTAGCTTTTTGCAGTTGAAATCTCCATTGCAATGTTTCAAAAACTCCACTGTTGGTCAAAGATAGAGCTGATCAGAAAAACATTAACCTAGGTCTGTAGGATCAAATTCATGAGCTCAAAAAAAGAATACAGAATCTAAGGAAAAAAATAAGAGTCCTAGAAAAAATGACTGCCCAGTAATTAATAAATACCATACAATTTACCTTTTTTCCTGCCTTAGGCCTCAGATCAGTCTCCTACTGAGCTTGCAGGCTTCTTTCATTTGCATTTCAACGAAAGTCCTGGCTGAGGTCTGAAAGGAGCAGGGAAAAACTGCTATTCTGAGCAGACACCTCAGGCCTAAGGCATTTTAACCATAATTTTGAGGTTCGGATGTTGAAAATTATGATACAATTTTAAGATGAAATTCACAAAATTTTATATCTTTACATCTTGTTTTGTCAACAGATACCATACTATGATTTACTATCCTTGTCCAAATTAATGCACTGGTACACACTGTGATATTTTCTCAGTCTACCCAATTCAAAATTAGTGACAAATAAAACTGAATGTTTGGGAAGTTACTTGCCAACTTGGAAGTAGAGTGCTTTAGTTTTCCATCCTAAGTATTTAAGTTATCTGGCATGAATTATCTGAAATCATAAACTAAACAATTACCTAAACCCGACTTTTAACTGCAAGATTGAGCAATGCTACAAAAACCCATCCAGATACCAGATTGTTACAATAAAACATCATCATTTAGACACACATTGAACTAATATCATTCCCAAGAAACAATTTATAATATCAGCACATTATTGCACATGTCTTAAAGGGCCAGAAACAAAGACACAAGACAGACAGAAAGGAGCTCCAGACTATGGCTGACAGACAGAAGCCTTAAAAACAGAGCAGATAAGAGAAAAATTTCCTACACCAGTGGCAGGATAGATGTCCTCACAAGGGGATCAGATGTTTTCACAGAGGGCAACCTGAATTGTAATATCAAGGGTTTCCATGGTGACTTTACTGCATTTAGTGTCCCCTTTTTCTTTTTCTTTTTTTTAAGAAGACAGAGGTGGCATAATCCTTACAGTGCAGGGAACGAAGGAAGGAATTCCTTGAAGCAGCAGGGCTTTGGTAGATGCTGGGAGTCCCTCAGTCCCTCCTTTTACTTATGGGACTAGCTCCTCTGGTTTGGTTCCACCCCAATCTCGCTCCATCTCCTAACATTTCAGTAGTCAGCTCTCAAAAAGTTCCAGGGTCGGGGGGTTATCAAAATTTGTAACTTAAATTTCGGTTTCTGACCTTGAAGCGAATTAATACCTATTTAATAATGAGGACAAGGTTTGAGAAAAATAAAAAGGGAGGTTTGCTGCTTTGCTAACAAAGCAGAAACACAGGGGACTCTGCCCAAAGGTTGTGACTCTCTTGAACTGGAGCAACAAGGGGTTTTAAAGGAGTTTCCATTGTTAACCTGGGAGATACTCTGTTCCTTAATGGCCAGCAGGCATTGCCCTCTGCAGTGGGTGAGTTCCAGGCTGCCAGCTAGGGGCTTTTCTCATCCTGCTTAACAAAGGGGGGTAAACTTCATCACAGTTTTTTAGAACACAGTCCAAAGGGTGTCAGGCTTACTTGCTTTATTACCCATTTTTACGTCCAATATCCTTAAGTTTTTACCACAGAAATCAAACAACAAAATGCACAAAAACAAACAAACAAAAAACATATAGAACACAAAACAAAACACAAAGAAAGAGAAACCTGGTGAAGATACAGAAAAACTGAGGAGCAATGAAATGTCTTGCTGAAGCTCCGGGGTAGGAGCTCCTGCGTGCCCGGCTGCACCTTTCTACCCTTTCAGAGAAATTCCATACAGAACAGAACAGAGGACAGAACATTTCTTGTTACTGTCCTGGACAGGAGTACATGTGAGCATCCCCAGGCCACCTCTCTGTAATCAGAAGACATCTCCCTTAACCAGATATCAGATGTTATAAAGGCACCACCTACCAATGGAGGCCTCCTCCACCAGGTGCTTGCTAACAGTTTTAGTGTGATGGTTCACTGCAGTGCTCCCTGGACCGAAGGCTCACTCCAAGGCTTTGGAACTTGGCTCTCCAGCCCTGAGCCCTGGAGGAAAGGCCAGCATCAGAATTTCCAGCAGTCTGGTCTTGTGATCTGGTCACGTCATCTCGCTGGGGAACTCCAAAATGTTAGACCAGGATGCAAGAAAAGACCACTGACTCCAATTAAAATCAAATTAAGGCAAGCTTATTAGTTCAACCGGCTAGGCTGACTCTCCTTCTCAAAACGGCGGGAAAAAGACAGCATCCCCACCTTTCCTACACCCCAGCTTTATAGCCCAAAAAGTTACACAAAAAGGGAGTATCAGAAAACAGAACTTTGACAAGCATCACACTAACTGTAGTTAACATTTTTTATTTGCTGGCCCCAGCATCAGAAATTATGAGGACCATTAGAGCCTCAGAGAGGGTCGTTGTCTGGCCAGGGAAGGCCAATATTTATGAGGTGTCAGTAAGGTTTCAGAGAGGGCTGTGATCTGGTCAGTAAGACAGGCATGGGTGAGTTCAAGGCATGGGCAGGCATTCCAAGCAGGTTCAGAATTTGCAGTAATTTATAGTAAAGCAAAAATTATCTTTCCATGGCTTTAAGGCAAGATGGCTCCCAATATTAATGAAAGATCAGGTTGAGTGATTACCCCTGTCCCTTCCTTTTGGAAACTCCTCTACCACCTGCAAGGTTGTGAACTCCTGATCATTTTCCATTCCAGATAAGTATTCACAGAATTTCTAACTCTTATCCTCTAATTGTGTCTTACTTGGGGCAAAGGTAATGTCAAAGCATTGTTCTGGATGAGAGTGGGAAGATTATTGTATATCACATATTTGCATACACATTGGATTCATTTTCCAATTTTCCATTTGAAATACTGAATTCCTGACACTAACCCATACCCTACTAGACTCTGACTAATAATCCTAATATGATGGTGAAACATAACCCAAGCAGAATAGAAATACAAGTCGTTCAGAGGAGGCATGGTGTGTAGTTGGAATTGCCTTTTGCATTATATAGTATAGGAGCTATAAATCTAGTCAATTTTTTGTTGAAATAATTCTACATGTGTTTTTAAAGTTAACAAATATGGGAATCCTGTCTCCCTTTCTCTGTAGCACACGTATTTTTATATGCACATAGAGAATCCTACATGGTATCACACGTACATACTTGTGAGGTGGCTGAATTGGCAGATACAAATTGTGAGAAGAGATCACTACTCCTAAACGCTGTTTGAACTGAAAATTCAACCTATGGGTGAGCTTCCTAGTTCAATAACATTATACATAAATCCATGTTCAGTAAAATGAATATTTTTGCATCTGTGGATTATATATATATATATATATATATATATATATATATATATATATATATATATATATATATATATATATAAATCATGATGAATTTCGATTGGCATATACATGGCTACTTTTTTTTCTTTTTTTGGTTGTTCAAAACGTTACAAAGCTCTTGACATATCATATTTCATACATTAGATTCAAGTGGGTTATGAACTGGCATTTTTACCCCAAATAAAGTTTGCAGAATCACATTGGTTACATATCCACATTTTTACATAATGCCCTATTAGTTACTGTTGCATTCTGCTACCTTTCCTATACTCTATGATCCCCCTCTTTTCCCCTCCAATCTTCTCTCTCTACCCCATCTACTGTAATTATTTTTTCTCCATGTTTATTTTCCCATTCCCTTCACAACCTGTTATATGTAATTTTGTATAACAATGAGGGTCTCCCTCCATTAACATGCAATTTCCCTTTTCTCTCCCTTTCCCTCCCACCTCATGTCTCTGTTAATGTAAATCTTTTCTTCCTGCTCTTCCTCCCTGCTCTGTTCTTAGTTGCTCTTATTATATCCAAGAAGACATTTGGTATTTGTTTTTTAGGGATTGGCTAGTTTCACTAAGCATAATCTGCTCTATTACCATCCATTTCCCTTAAAATTCCATGATTTTGTCATATTTTAGTGCTGCGTAATACTCCATGGTGTATAAATGCCACATTTTTGTTATCCATTCATCTATTGAAGGGCATCTAGGTTGGGCCCACAGTGCAGCAATTGTGAATTGTACTGCTAAGAACATCGATGTGGCAGTATCCCAGAGATATACACTATTTTAAGGTCTTCAGGAAATAGTCCAAGAAGGGCAATAGCTGGGTCAAATTGTGGTTCCATTCCAAGCTTTCCCAGGAATCTCCATACTGCTTTCCAAATTGGCCACACCAGTTTGCGGGAACAGCTCTCCTCATAGGCCTGGTTTGGTCCATCTTCTCTACATTAAGAAGAGAGAGGCTTACTCAGACACATCCCTTCATCCTGAACAGGTTGTTTGCCATAGAAGATGACTTTTGGTCTTTCAGGTCTTTCATAGCTGCCTACATCGTCTCCAGGGATCAAATATGCATGGACCTTTGAGGTTCTCAGTAGGTGGCAGATCCCCTACATTGCTGTATTGCAAGACGAACCCTGTCCCTTCTCTTTTGTAAAGTTAGATTGAGAGAACAGTGTATGGTTAGGGTTTTAATAACATGTTCAATTTGGGTTCGGAATCATTCTGATGGATGAATAATGGTATTGGGAACCTGTGATATTTATAAAACTATAGAGGTGAAATATAAGTATGAAAACAGAAATCTAGGTAAGATTTGTAGCCCAGAAGGGAATGAGGCCCTTGATTGGGATACTTAGCTTTTAATTATGTTCTGCACGGTTGTCTCAGATAAATTGATAATCAATGGCATAGGACCTTGTACTTTGGAAGATTGATTGTAGAAGAGAACATCCACTCAAATTGGGATAGTGGGTAGGATAAGGAAGAGAGTCGGTAGGTTTAGGAAGAAGAGTGAGTATAAAATTTGGATCAAGTGTTCTTTAGCAATAGGGTTTCATTTATACAGTGAATGAAAATGTCAGCACATGCGAAGAGTCAGTCCCAATGATGAACTGCGGAAAATATAGGAAAGAAGATATCAATAGAGACATTACAAAATCAGGCAATTGTAAAGTGAGTGATAGGTTTAGACATTTTCAACAGGATCGAGATTGAATACATAATTTTAGGAAGAAACAAATATGTAGTCACCAATAGAAATGACATTTGAAAGCATTAGGCAAACTGGAAATGGAAGTTTTTAGTAATCCATATTCAACTTCCATTTAGGATTTGGTACAATCATAAGTGTGACCTTTGCATTTTGTGCCCAGAAAATTATTGTGATAAAATATATATGTAGATCATGTGACATGAGTATTTTTTACACCATTTCTGTGAGCAATATAAATTAGTATTGGGGGTACAAAGTGGTGTACCCTGTGTCTATGAATATAGAGATAATGCATGAATAGAACATACTGTAAATAAATAATATAACTGGTTACACTTTAAATAATGGATTGAATTGTTATCTGAAAATATATAAGAAATCATATATTGACATACAATCATTAATTCCAACCAGTTATATATCTAATTGTAATCTTAGGGTTATTTTTTATCATGAAGTGTGTGTGAGTTTTGCTTCAAAAGTGATTATGGATCGAAAATAATGTGTTTGGAAAGAAGTCTCATGGAATTACCAATCAAGAAATATGGAGGAATCCATGTGTTCTGAAGCAGGAAGTGATTGAAAGTGAAACAAATGCCTATAAATTTGTTAAATTGTGGATGAAATATATATCCTGTGATGTGCATAAACTGATGAAATAGTATGTACCAGTGTTGAATAAAAATGAACGTCAAAATACACATCATGTACCATAGGAATCTACTTGCATTGATGTTAAACTGGGTCAGTTACTGTACAAATATTAGGATTCGCGTGCATCATTCACCGAAGTTAGTTTTCTTTTTTTTTTAAATTTTTATTTATGCTTGTTCAAAACATTACATAGTTCTTGATACATCATATTTGTCACTTTGATTCAAGTGGGTTATGAACTCCCATTTGTACCCCGTATACAGATTGCAGAATCACATCAGTTACACATGCATTGATTCACATATTGCCATACTAGTGTCTGTTGTATTCTGTTGTATTCTGCTGCCTTACCTATCCTCTACTATCCCCCCTTCCCTCCCCTCTCCCACCATCTTCTCTCTCTACCCCCTCTACCTTAATAAATTTCTCCCCATGTATTATTTTTCCCTTTCTTCTCTTTTTCTCTTGTATGTAATTTTGTATAACCCTGAGGGTCTCCTTCCATTTCCATGCAATATCCCTTCTCTCTCCCTTTCCCTCCCACCTCTCATCCCTGTTTTAATGTTAATCTTCTCTTCATCCTCTTCATACCTATTCTGTTCTTAGTTAATCTCCATATATCAAAGAAGACATTTGGCATTTGTTTTTAAGGGATTGGGTAGCTTCATTTAGCATAATCTGCTCTAGCGCCATCCATTTCCCTGCAAATCTATGATTTTTTGTCATTTTTTAATGCAGAGCAATACTCCATTCTGTATAAATGCCACATTTTTTTTATCCATTCATCTATTGAAGGGCATATAGGTTGGTTTCACAGTCTTGCTATTGTGAATTGTGCTGCTATGTACATCGATGTAGCAGTGTCCCTGCAGCATGCTCTTTTTAGGTCTTTAGGGAATTGACCGAGAAGGGGAATAGCTGGGTCAAATGGTGGTTTCATTCCCAGCTTTCCAAGAAATCTCCATACTGCTTTCCAAATTGGATGCACCAATTTGCAGTCCCACCAGCAATGTACAAGTGTACCTGTTTCCCCACATTCTCACTAACACTTGTTGTTTGACTTCATAATGGCTGCCAATCTTACTGGAGTGAGATGGTATCTTAGGGTGGTTTTGATTCACCTTTCTCTGACTACTGGAGATGGTGAGCATTTTTTCATGTACTTGTTGATTATATGTCCTCCTCTGAGATGTCTGTTGAGGTCCTCGGCCCATTTGTTGATTGGGTTATTTGTTATCTTATTGTTTAATTTTTTGAGTTCTTTGTATACTCTGGATATTAGGGCTCTATCTGAAGTGTGAGGAGTAAAGATTTGTTCCCAGAATTTAGGCTCCCTATTTACCTCTCTTATTGTTTCTTTTGCTGAGAAACAACTTTTTACTTTGAGTAAGTCCCATGTGTTGATTCTAGTTATTAACTCTTGTGCTATGGATGTCCTATTGAGGAATTTGAAGCCCGACCCCACAGTACGTAGATCGTAGCCAACTTTTTCTTCTATCAGACGCCATGTCTCTGATTTGATATCAAGGTCCTTGATCCATTTTGAGTGAACTTTTGTGCATGCAAGAGAAAGGGATTCAGTTTCATTTTGTTACATATGGATTTCCAGTTTTCCCAGAACCATTTGTTGAAGATGCTATCCTTCCTCCATTGATGCTTTTAGCTCCTTTATCAAATAGAAGATTGTTGTAGCATTGTGGATTAATCTCTGTGTCCTCCATTCTGTACCTTTGGTCCACCCGCCTGTTTTGGTACCAGTACCATGCTGTCATTGTTACTATTGCTCTGAAATTTAGTTTGAAATCTGGTATCGCTATACCGCCTGATTCACACTTCCTGGTTAGAATTGCTTTTGATATTCTGGATATTTTATTTTTCCAAATGAATTTCATGATTGCTTTCTCTATTTCTACAAGAAATGCCGTTAGGATTTTGATTGGCATTGCATTAAACCTATAGAGAACTTTTGGGAATATCACCATTTTGATGATGTTAGTTCTCCTAATCCATGAACAGTGTATATTTTTCCATCTTCTAAGATCTTATTCTACTTCTCTTTTTAGGGTTCTGTAGTTTGCATTGTATAAATCTTTCACCTCTTTTGTTAGGTTGATTCCCAAGGATTTTATTTTTATTTTTTGAGGATATTGTGAATGGAGTGTTTTTTTTCTCATTTCCGTTTCAGAAGTTTTGTCACTGATATACAGGAATGCCTTTGACTTATGAATGCTGATTTTATATCCTGCCACATTGCTGAAATCATTTCTTAGTTCTAGTAGTTTTTTTTTTTTGTAGACCCTTTTGGGTCTTCTATATATAGAATCATGTCAGCTGCAAGTAGTGATAATTTAAGTTATTCTTTTCCTATTTTCATGCCTTTAATTTCTTTCATCTGTCTAATTGCTCTGGCCAGTGTTTCGAGAACTATATTGAATAGAAGTGGTGGTAGAGGACATCTCTGTCTTGTTCCAGATTTTAGAGGGAATGCTTCAATTTTTCTCCATTCAGAATAATGCTAGCCTGAGGCTTAACATAGATAGCTTTTACAATGTCGAGGTAAGTTCCTGTTATCTCTAATTTTTCTAATGTTTTGAACATAAAGGGATGCTAAGGGTCTATTGTTCTTATTTATTTTTCGCAGAACCAAGCTTTAGTTTTGTAATTTTTTCAATAGTTTCTTTTGTTTCAATTTTGTTGTTTTCCGCTCTGATTTTAGTTATTTCTTGCCTTCTGCTACATTTGCTGTTGTTTTGCTCTTCCTTTTCTAGGGCTTTGAGATGAAGTGTGAGCTCATTTATTTGTTGTTCTTTCCTATTTTTGAGGAATGACGTCAAGGTGGTGAATTTCCCTCTTAAAACTCCTTTCATTGTGTCCCATAGATTCCGATATGTTGTGTCTGTATTTTCATTTATCTCGAAGAATTTTTTGATTTTCTCATTTATGTCTTCTGTAACACAATAATCATTCAGTAAAATGTTGTTCATTTTCAATGTGATGTAGGATTTTTCCTTCCTTCTTTTTCTTTGATTTCCAGTTTCATTCCATTATAATCAGATAAAATTCATGGTATTATGTCCACCACTTTATATTTATTGAGGGTTGCTCTATGGCATAATATATGGTCTATTTTTGAGAAGGATCCATGTGCTGCTTAAAAAAAAGTATATCCACTTGATGATGGTTGATATATTTTATATATGTCAGTTAAGTCTAGGTTATTGATTGTGATATTGAGTTCTATAGTTTCTTTATTCAACTTTTATTTGGAGGATCTGTCCAATGGTGAGAGAGGTGAGTTGAAGTCACCCATAATTATTGTGTTGTGGTCTATTTGATTCTTGAACTTGAGGAGAATTTGTTTTATGAACGTTGCAGCACCATTTAATGGTGCGTAAATATTGATAATTTTTATGTCTTGTTGGTGAATGGTTCCTTTTAACAGTATATAATTTCCTTCATTATCCCTTTTGATTAAATTAGTCATGAAGTCGATTTAATTCGATTTGAGGATGGCCACTCCTGCTTGCTTATGAGGACCGTGTGCATGGTATATTTTTTCCCAACCTTTCACCTTCAGCCTGTGTATGTCTTTTCCATTCAGATATGTCTCCTGGAGGCAACATATTGTTGGATTTGTTTTTTGAATCCAAGTTACAAGCCTATGTTGCTTTATTGGAGAGTTTAAGCCATTAGTGTTTAGAGCTACTATTGATATATGGTTTCTACTGCCATCCATGTTTGAATATTTATCGTTTTTTTAAATTTACTTTGTTTCTCCATGATTAGCTTTTCCCCCGCCCTCTGTCATTACTGAGGTACTTCCCACTGATGGTTTTGGTTGTTGTTTTTCATTTCTTCCTCGTGTAGTGTTTTGCTCAAGACACTTTGCAATGGTGGTTTTCTTGCTGCAAATTCTTTTAGCTTTTCTTTATCATGAAAGATTTTTATTTCGTTGTCGTACCTGAAGCTGAATTTTGCTGGATACAGAATTCTTGTTTGGCATCCATTGTCTTTCAATGTTTGAAATACGTTGTTCCAGGATCCTCTCACTTTCAGTGTCTGTGATGAAAAATAGGTTGTTAACCATATTGGTTAACCCCTGAATGTAATCTTCCTCCTTTCTCTTGAAGCTTTTAATGTTTTCTCTTTGTTCTGTATATTGGATATCTTCATAACAATGTGTCGTGGCGTTGATCTACTGTGATTTTGTGTGCTCTGTGTCCTGTAAGCATCTTCAATTTGTATATCCGTTTCCTTTTTTATTTCTGGAAAATTTTCTGTAATTATTTCATTCAACAGGTTACTCATTCCCATGGTTTGAATCTCTGTACCTTCCTCTATCCAGATGAATCATAAGTTTGGTTTTTTTGTGTTATCCCATATCTCTTGGATGTTTTTCTCGTGATTTTTTACCAGCCTTTCTGTGTTGGCTAGACTCTTTTCAAGATGATATATTTTGTCTTCATTATGTGACATTCTGTCTTCTACTTGCTCCCCTCTGTTAGTGATACTCTCAATTGAGTTTTTAATTTGGTTTATCGTTTTCTTCATTTCTAGAATTATTCTTTGAATTTTTATAATCTCTATCTCCTGATAAAGAAGATTAACTTCTTCTTTTATCTGTTTATGTAATTCATTTTCAATGTGTTCTTTCACTGTATTTATTTGCTCTCTCGTATCCTCTTTAAGGTTTCATTCCATCTGTCTAAGGTATTCCTTGAGTTTTTTATATGACCATTTTTCTGATGATTCTAGGTCCTCCTGAATATTTAGGTTATCCTTCATTGTTTGTACTCCTTTTCTTTCTTGCTTTTTTATGCTGCTCATGTTACTTCTTGTTTGTTTGAGTGCTGAGTTACTGCTTATTCTCATAAATTTATTTGAAGCTTGGGAGGAAAGATATTAGAAGGGATGGGAAGAAGTCACTAAAGAGAATGAGAATAGGCAGGTAGAATTCAAGGATGAGGGAATAAGAAAATTGAAAAGAAATGAAAAGACAAAAGAAAAAAATAGAAAATAAAGAAAGAAATAATTTTTTAAAAATAATAATGATAATTAAAAATGAAAATTAAAATTTAAAATAATAATAATAATAGTAAAATTTAAAAAATAAAAACATTAAAATAAGTTAAAGAACAACAACAAAAAATGAAAATGAAAGAAAAAAAGTAAAAATAAAATAATAATAATAATAATACATGCAGTCATGGAGTTCAATTAACTTCTCTTCCAGTAGGTGGAGCTGTGCTCACTGGGCCAAGCTTCTCCTCTCAATAGGTGGGAACCAATCACTGTGCCGCAGCTCTTCCTCCCAGACTGGGCGGGTCTCCAATCCTGAGTGCCTAGGACCTTCTCTAGTGTTTCCTCAAGCCAGGCTCCTCTCAACTGTGACACTCACCACAATACTTGCTACACGTCAGGTCTCTGTTCCTGGTAGTCCTGTTTTCATCAACGCCTGCCACTCTCTCCCTTTTTGCCTCCCTCAGACCCTAAGGTTGTAGAGCTTGGGGCTGGGAACCCCCAGCGAATTTGCTTGCTCTCTGGTATCCATGCCCACATTAGCTGGTGTAAGAGACCTCAGTTGTCAGCACTGGTGGGAGCGGTAGCCGGGAATTCCATGCCACGAGTCCCACAGCACACATGATTCCCTCGGTCTGGCCATCTTTCTCACGGGAGACCTGGGAGGGCCCCTTAAAGGAGAGCTGGAAGGGGCCCTTAATGTTTCCCCGCTGTGTGGAGAGAGATGCATAGGGAATTACACACCTGTCGTACTGGTTTCAATGAAGTTATCTCCTCTGCCCATGACGTCAGTTCTCTTCCATGGTGGTATCCCATGCAAATGGTGACCGTTCATTCCTTTTGCCAGGTGACCAATGCAACGGATGGGTCCTGACTGTGTCTCCGAAGCCCCATTTCAATTCAGTGGCCTTTTACCTCTGTAAATTCCTGAGGGCCGACCAGTTATTTCAGAGGGAATGTTAGTTCTGAGACACAAGAAGCAGGCAAATCTGAGCTTCTATGCAGCTGATCCGGGCTCTGTGTGTTTTCTGAGGGGCCCAGACTGTTCGCACCAGATCCATGTCAGGTCAGCATTGCCTAGTGATTCTGAACAAACAGCATTTAGACAGTTTATGACTCCCTATGCCTGCGCAGCTTAAGAGGTCCGAGACTTGATTTCTCCATGTTCGCCACCATGTTGGATCTCCTATATTGCTACTTTTTAATGTCTGTGCGTGTGCGTGCATATATATATATATATATATATATATATATATATATATATATACTCTCCAGATTTTTCAAAATATGAAATATATCCCTAAATTCATTCATATTCATATATGTGGATTTATAACAAACTTTCCACAAGATTATACTCAGAAATAATCATCCACCTGAAATACATATTTCTTTCCTAGTACTGAAAAGTAACTTCATAGAATGGTGCATACAAACTCTAATATTTCTACAGATACTAACCCAGTGTAACATCAATGCAAGTAGATTCCTAGGGGACATGATGTGTATTTTGACGTTCATTTCTATTCAACACTGGTACATTACTATTTCTTCAGTTTATGCACATCATAGGATATATATTTCATCCACAAGTTAGAAAACTTATAGGCATTTGTTTAATGATCAGTCACTTCCTGCTTCAGAATACATGTATTCCTTCATGTTTCTTGACTGGTCTTTTCATAAGACTTTTTCCAATCACAATATTTTCATTTTTCATTATCTCTTATGAAGCAAAACTCAAACACCCTTCATGATAAACCATAATCCTAAAATTACCATTAGATGTATAACTGGTTGGAATGAGTGATTATATATCAATATAAGATTTCTTATATATTTTTAGATATCAATTCAATTCATTATTTAAAGTGGAACCAGTTAAATTATTTATTCACAGGATGGTCTATTCATGCATTATCTCTATATTCATAGACACAGGGTACACCTCTGTGTACCCCTAACACTAATGTATATGTCTTCAAAATATTGCTCCCAGAAATGGTGGAAGAAATACTCATGTCACCTGATCCACATATATATTTTATCACAGTAAAATTCTGAACAAAAAATGTAAAGGTCACACTTATGATTGTACCGAAGTCTAAAAGGAAAGTGAACATGGATAACTAAAAACATCCATGTGAAGATTGCCTAATGCTCTCAAATGTCAATCCTATTGGTGACAACATATTTGTTTCTTCCAATGATTATATATTCAAACTAAACCCTGTTGAAAATGTCTAATCCTATAACTCACTTTATACTTTGCCTGATTTCATAATGTCTCTATTGATACCTGCTTTCCTACTTATTTTCCCCAGTTCATCGTTGTGACTGACTCTTCACATGTGCTGAAATTTTCATTCATTCTCTAACAGAAACACTATTGCTAAAGAACTTTTGGTCCAAATCCTATACTCATTCTTCTTCCTAAACCTACCGACTATCTTCCTAATCCTACCGACTATCCATTTTGACTGGATGTTCTCTTCTACATTAAATCTACCAAGGTACAAGGTCCTGTGCTTCAAATCATACCTAGATTTCTGTTTCCATACTGATATTTCACCTCTATATTCTTGTAATTATCGCACGTTCTCAATACCATTATTCATCGCCCAGAATGATTCCTAACCCAAATTGAACCTGTTATTAACCCTAAACATACACTGTTCCCTAAATCTCATTTTACAGAAGAGCAGCAACAGAGTTGTTCTTAAAATACAGGGAATTAGGGGACCTTCCACCTGCTGAAAACCTCAAAGGTCCATGCAGAAATGATACCTGGAGAAGTTGTAGGGAGGTATGAAAGACCTGAGAGAGCAAAAGTCCTATTCCAAGTCAAACAACCTGGTCAGGATAAAGGGATGTGTCCGAATCAGCATCTCTCTACTTATTTTAGAGAAGATGGACTAAACCAGACCTGTGTGGAGAGCTGTTCCCAGGTGTCTATGGTTGATATACCATTCTAACTTGTGAAAGTGTTCCAGGAAGTAGGAGCACCCTCCATCTCATGGGACCCTTGGAAGCAAGTGTTTGGACAAAGTGGTTGCCAAGGCAGTGGCCTCATTCAGTTCCAAAGAAAGTGACATACCTCATTTCCTTGGTGATGGAACTCTCTGAACTTGCTATCCAAGAACCAAGACACCGAGAGGCAATCCCAGTCCATGTCCCTGTGGGCTCATTTGATTGGATTTTCCAAGGACAGAGTCAGTCTTTCTTGGTACCTCCTGATGTGAGTATAGCCAAATACCAGGAGAGCTCTGAAGAGATACTTTTCCTGTGAAAGCAGGTAGTGGCTGGCCACTTTTTCCTGACAACTTCACAGAGTTGGTCAAGGAAACCAGATCTGATAGAGGACACGCCATTTTGGGGGAACATAATATGGCCCACCAGTCAGAGTTAACTCCGGAGAGTCACAGACCTACTTGAGGGAAGGAGGTGCATTTGTGAGTGTGGGTTTGTTGTTTTGTCTCATGTTCAGAGAATAGGTACGAAAGGCGGTTTGTTTGATTTGAAGTGAACTGTTTCTAGTAAGTCGTTTGACAAGATGAGTGTTTCTATGTCTGTGTATCCCACTGTGTCCGCGGTTGTAGACATGAGAAAAGAGAATGCAACAATGGATGTGTCCTGTCTAGTAGAAAGCTTCCCATTATGCATCCTGCCTAATTTATGAATAGAGTGCGGCTTGCCTTATGGATGGGCAATACCTACTACCTTCCTAAGTCTCTGTTTTCTTCTGAATTCTGGCCAATCTCCAGAATAGGCTCATGGTTTTGTGTCCAAGATATGTAACAACTCCAAGGTCTGTGACATGGCCATGTACAGGATAGCTGAAGGGAATGGCCAGCATCTCAGAAAACTCAGATATCAATGTGACCAGGAAAGTCTCAGTGGATATACCCTGCTTTTGGCCTTTTGCTTACCTATTGTTCTGTTGCCCTGAATATCAGGAAGGTCTTTGCCTCAGGCCACCCCTTTGTGAAGCCTGAAGAAAACTGTTTTCAAATGGAAATGAATGGGCATCACTTGTGGCTCTTTCTTAATTGCTTTGGAAAGGGATGTGTCTGAATTAGCCTCTTGGCCTTGTATGTGGCTGTGACTTTGATTCTCAGCAGCTGATGGATCTAAAGAATGATCCCATGTGTGCATCCAAAACCATAATTGCCAAAAGATCAGTCATTGTGGATGAAGTCTCTCGTCTTCCTCTGTTAGGTTCCTGACTTCCATCAAGTGAGAATTGGTATTCCTTGGGTCAAATGAGTTCTTCAAATCACTGCAGAGGTGCTTATTTTTTTGCATGACTCCAAATCACATAAAGAATCTATAATTGAAAGTCAGTAGGCCACAAATTGGAGAAACAGAGCAGTATTAACGGGAGGCTTATTTGATCACTCCTGGTTCACAGGAAGGGTGTCCAGGCCAACATGACTTTAGGCAAATGAGGGGCAAGGGAGTTTATTTGGACACTGTCTTTGGGTGAGCCATTCATGGAAACCTTCAGCCAGAGGTTACGATGAGTGACTATATGGAAGAAGATGAGGACCTTGTTTGAGTGTTTTGGTTTTAATTGTGGTCATTTTTGTGGTGGTTGTAAGAAATATCTTGGTCCACCTGGGCTTGAACTCTGGTTGGATTCCCCTTAGAGACTGCGTTCTGGAACTGAACTCAGAGAAGTATTACCATGAATTGTGTTGGGATATTAGGAGGCCACACATGAGAGTCGCCCTTGGAAACTGAGATCTAGGCCCAGGGTGGCTTTCCACAGAGCACTGAGAATCTCAGCCAGGATAACACATGATTTTATTCTGAAAGACTTGGCAGCCATAGTTGAGTGTCAAAACACACATGGACCTCACATTGTAGACCTCAATTTACCTGGCTTCATGTGACCTTTTGGCCACTCTTTGGGAAGCCTTGCCTGTGAGAGTTCTCCAGAGCTTTCATTGAAAATGAGCTTCCTCATTATTTAATGGTTTCTGAATGAATTGAAACCCACAGTGCCTCCAACTTCATCCTTAACAATGGCTAGATGAATACCATGTAGTTATTAAAATTTCCATGACCAGGTGGCACTGGAGAACCTTTGAATGTCCTGTTGCTGATCATGAGTATACCAGACAGTGCCTTGATTGACTGGATTTCATGAACATGTTGTAGAAAAGAGATGCCAGTACGTTTGAGTCTGCTGAGTAGTGGGCCTAGAGCACTGGTGGGCAGGTGTGTGAAAAAACATCATTAGTAGGGCCATGAGGATCTACCATTGGATTCCAAATGGCTTGTGACTGACATGGTGCAGCCAGTAGATCCTTATTTGTAAAGTCATCTTTTTATATGGAGAAGTTTCAGGGCAATGTTCAGAATAACGGTCATATGGACAAGGGGGCAATGGGGCAAGCTATGAGGGATAGAAGCTTGGTTGGTGCGTTCTCCTGCACACCCTGACCCACCACACGTGACATAACTCCCTCCAGCACTGTGTCTCAGTTGGGCTCCTTGTATTTCATGAAGCAAATACTAAACTCTCAGTGCAGCAGGAAAAACACCACAAAAAGTGGAGGAGGACAAAATGGCTTCACAGTTCACATGGGGAGACATTTAGTCACCAGTGGTCACTGTTTACCAACAAAGAGAGGATTCAGGCCTCCTGCTTCATGTTAATTGGAAAATAAGAACCCATGTCCTTCAGGTCAAAGTGATGGAGACCCACCTTTGATGTTCTCACTACAAAAGAAGATAAAGCTCCTGAAAACAACCTAAATTTCAAGTGCCCAACCTCAGAGTGAGATTCTCAAAAAGTCCTTAGGCCAGAAGAGCTCCATGTTTGTGGAGTGTTTACCCTGTCCCTTACTTTTAGAAAGTCCTCTACCTCCACCAAAGATGTGAAATCTGGAGCATTTTCCATTCCAGATAGGTATTCACAGATTTTCTAACTCTTCTCCTATAATTGTGTCTTACTTGAGGCGAAAGTAATGTTAAAGCATTGTTCTGGATGAGAGTGGGAAGATTTTTGTGTAGCATATATTTGCATACACATTGGATTCAATTTCCTATTTTCTATTCGAAATACTGAATCCCTGACACTAACACACACCCTATCAGACTCTGAATACTATTTCTAATAGGATGGAGAAAAATAACCCAAACAGAATAGAAATACAAGCAGTTTAGAGGAGTCATGGTGTATATTTGGACTTGCCTTTTGCATGATACAGAGTAGGAGTTAAATCTAGTCAATTTTTTGTTGAAATAGTTCTCCATGTGTTTTTAAAGTTAACAAATTGTGATTTCCTGTCTCCCTTTCTCTGTAGCCCATTCAGCACATATATTTTTATATGGATATATAGAATCATACCTGGTACCACACATACATTCTTGTGAGGTGGATGAGTTGGCAGATACAAATTGTGAGAAGAGATCACTCCTACTAAACCGTGTTGAAACTGAATATTCAACCAATGGGTGAGCTTCCATGTTCAGTAAAATGAATATTTTTGGATCTGTGGATGATATATATTTTATGATGAATTTTGATTGACATATATGTTGCTATTTTTTTTTTCTGTGTGTGTGTGTGTTTTGTGTCACTCACCTGTTCTGTAAAACAACTTCAGAGCGAGAGGTTAAAAATTCATGCAAAGATCTGATGGAGGTATCTAATATCTTAGTTTTGGTCTATTGCTTCTTCTAATTGGGTCATTTGTTGTGTCCCATGGACGAGGGCAGTGGTTCCTGTGCCCACCCCTGCAGCAACTCCTATTCCGAATAGAATGGCTAAAGTGAGGGATATATGTTCCCAGTTGAAACGGGTTGTATGCCCCCCTATTTGATATTCAAATGAATCTGCATCATGATAGAGCACTCTGGGAAACATCTGCACCATTACACAATTAATCACATCTGTTGACCATTTCATGAAAACATAAACAATCTTTAATTATATACAATTATGCTGTTGTAGGGACGGACAAGGCAAGGCACCTAAGATAGCAACGAAGACAGCGAAACCGTCCTATTTGGTTGCAACCAGATATAGAGGGCATTGCTTCTGTTGTAATCAATTATTCTCCTGAAACTCAAGTATAGGTAGTTTCAGAATTTTGTACCCAACATGTAAGGGAAGGGGCTCAGAAGTTCACAGTCTGCAGAAGTTCAAAAAAGCCGTTGTTGTTTCTGTTTTTTCCTCGGTTCTGGGCAAGTTAACTTTTAAAGGACACCTGGGAGGGAAAGAGCTTTTTCCTACCTTTCTTATTTTTCGCCCCTGACAGCTGTTACCATGGAGCCCTGATGGTAACTTCTTTATCTTAGAAATATAGCCATCTCTGTAAAGCCCCAGCTCACGGCCAGAGGCCTTGTTCATATATTTTGTGGAAAACAAGTAATGGGGTGTCTAGCATAGAAGTGCTTATTTTTTTAGCCAGTGGCCAAGTAGAACAAGGCAACACTAAAAGAGGAAGTTTATCTACATTGAACTCTTTTATAGGGACTCTTTTGCTGAAAGTCCTAAAGTCAGCCATGGTGAAGACTTCTGTAGAAAGTCAGTTAAGAATTTTCTGTAGGCCTGGTACAGAAGGGGAAGACAGGGAAGGTGGGGCTGACAGCAGCTCCGAGGATCTGAGAATAAGGAAGGAGAGATGTAAAAGAATAATGGGAAAGGGGTTTGGTATTTTCCTAGTAACAAAAACTTGAGCTGCAGAACAGGTAGAGCAGAGGGGAAGACAAGAGTGAGTATCCCAAAATGCATGTGAGGGACTTTAAATTTTTAGTAAACTGTTTTCAGTGATGACAAAGCAACTTTAAAGGCCATTTTCATTACATCTTTGATAGGAGTCTGAGGGCTCTCCTCTGCTAGTTTCAGCTTTGTGTTAGCTGGTAAGAGGACCTGGTGGGACCCGGTGAGGGCACGGACAGGAGAAGAGAGGAGTGAGTCGATGGATGAGAACCTGAGTACCTGCTAACTCAGCAAGGGGGCGATGGTCTGAGAACCGGGAGAGGTTTGGGTTTTTGATCTAATAATTGGAGGGGAGAAATCAGGTTGCTCAGGTGAGAGTGACAGCAGAGACTCTGGAGAACAAGGCTGAAGGTGAGGATCTATTGGATAAGCATAGTTCAGGATATGAGTGAAGGATGGAAAAGGCCTGCCCATAGGGGAATCTCCTTTCACCCTTTTGAGCACTTGCAGAAGTTAAAAAGGTCACACAGGGCTGGGGATGTGGCTCAATTGTAGCACGCTCGCTTGGCATGCATGCGCCCCGGGTTTGATCCTCAGCACCACATACAAACAAAGATGTCGTGTCCGCCAAAAACTAAAAAATAAATATTAAAAATTCTCTCTGTCTCTCTGTCTCTCGCCTCTCTCTTTAAAAAAAAATGGTCACGCAGAATTTGAGGATCTAGAGACCCCTCTGGGGGCCATCGGTTTTGGTTATCTAATTGGTAATATGGCCAATGCTGTGTACTGAATTTGATGAGGAGTTTGTGTTCCATCAGGCAGCCCCTGTATGCTCACATCCCCATGACGTACAGAAAAAGTCGGCCAGGCATTCTGGAATTACTAAAAAGGAGTGATGGATTTTTCCTTTCCCCAGGTCCATGATCCTCTTAGTTGTACAAGTCCGATATTTACTGCCATTAGCCCCTTGAACTAGAGACCTTTTATTTGATAGAGGGCCCAATGGGTCCTTAAGCGCTGAGTTTATTGCCCCTGTATCCCCTTCAAAGTTTACTGGGGTCTCCTCCACTTCAAAAGATACGCTGAGCTCAGGGAGGGGATCTGAGCCCCGACTTTCGTAGTCATGCTGAAGAGTCAGAATGGCTGGCTGGCGTGGCTGCCTCTTTCTACGGCACTCTTGAACCCAGTGTCCTCTTTCTTTACAGTAGGCACATTGATCTGAGGTCAGGGGTGGCCTCTGGCGTGGGACCAGGTATCCCTTCCTGTCTCCCTGTTTCTTAATTTCTGGCCCTTTTGTTGTTGTGACAGGGACCTTAGTCAACTCCTTAGTCTGTCTTTTGTTTCTTTTATCGTCCTTTTGCTCCCTTCTCTTCCTCAGTTTCTCTCTTATAGTATACTTTCTCGGCTTCTCTGACTAAATCTCTCAAAGTCATATCTTGTAATCCATCTAAGCATTGTAACTTTCTTTAAATATCCAAGGCAGCATGCCCAATAAAGGCCATTGTGACAGATGCCTTTTGATCCTCTTCATGAGGATCGAAAGGAGTATATCTCCTATATGCCTCCGTAATTCTCTCTAGAAACATAGAAGAAGATTCATCAGGCCCGCAGGCGTGGTAGCCACGTCACCCCAAATGGAGTAGGGAAATAGCAGTGCCGCTGCCCGTGCCCGGATAAGGCCCAGTCACCAGCTGGTGCGGTAGTCACGTCACCCAAATTGTAGTAGGGGCCAAGCAGGCCTCTGCCCACGCCCGCAACAAAAGCAGACCTGTGACTGACCTGCGGAACAGGCACAGTGGCCTGCCACCATGGTAGACATGACACCCCAATTGGAGTAGTGGCAGAGCAGAGCTTTCTCCTGCGCCCAGTACAAGCACAACGGCCCACCGGCGTGGGTAGTCACGTCAACCCATTTGGAGTAGGGGCAGAGCAGAGCCTTTGCCCGCACCCAGAACAGGCCCAGCGATCTGCCAGCATGGTAGTCACGACACCCCAATGGCAGTAGGGCCAGAGCAGAGCCACCACCCGCTCCCGCAAGGTAGGCAGACCTGCAACCGACAGGCGGAACAGGCCCAGCGGCCTGCAAGCGCGGCAGACACGTCAACCCATTTGGTTCTTTGAAAAAATAAAAAAAATCGACAGAACATTAGCCATGCTAATGAAGACAAGAAGAGAGAGAACTCAAATTACTAGCATATGGGATGAAAAAGACAACATCATAACAGATATTTCAGATATACAGAAGATAATCCGAAATTATTTTGAATCTTTGTACTCTAATAAAATAGAAGACGGTGAAGGCATCGATAAATTTCTTAAGTCATATGATCTGCCCAGATTGAGTCAGGAGGATATAGACAACCTAAACAGACCAATATCAATTGAGGAAATAGAAAAAACCATCAAAACACTACCAAGTAAGAAAAGCCCAGGACCTGATGGGTATATAGCAGAGTTTTACAAAACATTTAAAGAGGAACTAATACCAATACTTTTCAAGTTATTTCAGGAAATTGAAAAAGAGGGAATTCTTCCAAATTCATTCTATGAGGTCAACATCACTCTGATTCCTACACCAGACAAAGACACTTCAAAGAAAGAAAACTACAGACCAATATCTCTAATGAACCTAGAGGCAAAAATCCTCAATTAAATTCTGGCAAATCAGATACAAAAGCATATCAAAAAAATTGTGCACCATGATCAAGTAGGATTCATCCGTGGGATGCAAGGCTGGTTCAATATACGGAAATCAATAAATGTTATTCATCACATCAATAGACTTAAAAATAAGAACCATATAATCATCTCGATAGATGCAGAAAAAGCATTCGACAAAGTACAGCATTCCTTTATGTTCAAAACTCTAGAAAAACTAGGGATAACAGGAACATACCTCAATATTGTAAAAGCAATCTATGCTAAGTCTCAGGCTAGCATCATTCTGAATGGAGAAAAATTGAAGGCATTCCCCCTAAAATATGGAACAAGACAGGGATGCCCTCTTTCACCACTTCTGTTCAACATAGTTCTCGAAACACTGGCCAGAGCAATTAGACAGACAAAAGAAATTAAAGGCATATAAATAGGAATAGAAGAACTTATATTATCACTATTGCAGATGACATGATTCTATACCTAGCAGACCCAAAAGGGTCTACAAAGAAACTAATAGAGGTAATAAATAAAATCAGCAAAGTGGCAGGATATAAAATCGACACTCATAAATCATAGACATTCCTGAATATCAGTGACAAATCCTCTGAAACGGAAATGAGGACAACCACTCCATTCACAATATACTAAAAAAAAATAATAATTGGGAATCAACCTAACAAAAGAGGTGCAAGTTTTATACAAGGAAAACTACAGAACCCTAAAGAGAAAAATAGAGGAAGATCTTAGAAGATGTAAAAATGTACCCTGTTCATAGATAGACAGAACTAACATCATCAAAATGGCGATATTACCAAAAGTTCTCTATATGTGTAATGCAATGCAATTCAAAATCCCAACGGCAGTTCTTGTAGAAATAGAGAAAGCAATCATGAAATTCATATGGAAAAATAAAAGACCCAGAATAGCAAAAACAACACTAAGCAGGAAGTGAGAATCAGGCCGTATAGCAATACCAGACTTCAAAATATACTACAGAACAATAGTAAAAAAAATAGCATGGTACTGGTACCAAAACAGGTGGGTGGACCAATGGTAAAGAATAAAGGACACAGAAACCAATCCAAAAAAATACAACTATCTTATATTTGATAAAGGGGCTAAAAGCATGCAATGGATGAATGATAGCATCTTCAACAAATGGTGCTGGGAAAACTGGAAATCCATATGTAACAAAAAGAAACTGAATCCCTTTCTCTTGCCATGCACAAAAGTTAAATCAAAATGGAACAAGGAGCTTGATATCAAATCAAGACATGGTGTTTGATAGAAGACAAAGTTGTCTACGATCTACATACTGTGGGGTCGCCTCCAAATTCCTCAATAGGACACCCATAGCACAAGCGTTAATAACTAGAATCAACACATGGGACTTACTCAAACTAAAAAGTTTTTTCTCAGCAGAAGAAACAGTAAGAGGGGTAAATAGGGAGCCTACATCTTTGGAACAAATCTTTCCTCCTCACACTTCAGATAGAGCACTAATATCCAGAGTATACAAAGAACTCAAAAAATTTGTCAATAAGATAACAAATAACCCAATCAACAAATGGGCCAAGAACCTGAACAGACACTTCTCAGAGGAGGACATACAATCAATCAACAAGTACATGAAAAAATTCTCATCATCTCCAGCAGTCAGAGAAATGTGAATCAAAACCACCCTAAGATACCATCTCACTCCAGTAAGTTTGGCAGCCATTATGAAGTCAAACAACAACAAGTGCTGGCGAGGATCTGGGGAAACAGGTACACTTGTACATTGCTGGTGGGACTGCAAATTGGTGCAGCCAAATGGGAAAGCAGTATGGAGATTTCTTGGAAAGCTGGGAACGGAACCACCATTTGACCCAGTTATTCCCCTTCTCGGTCTAAAACCTAAAGACCTAAAAAGAGCATGCTACAGGGACACTGCTACATCGATGTTCATAGCAGCACAATTCACAATAGCAAGACTGTGTAACCAACCTAGATGCCCTTCAATAGAAGAATGAATAAAAAATGTGGCATTTATACACAATGGAGTATTACTGTGCATTAAAAAATGACAAAATCATAGAATTTGCAGGGACATGGATGGCATTAGAACAGATTATGCTAAGTGAAGCTAGCCAATCCCTAAAAAAACAAATGCCAAATGTCTTCTTTGATATAAGGAGAGTAACTAAGAACAGAGTAGGGACGAGGAGCATGAGAAGAAGATTAACATTAAACAGGGATGAGAGGTGGAAGGGAAAGGGAGAGAGAATGGAAACTGCATGGAAATGGAAGGAGAACCTCAGGGTTATACAAAATTACATACAAGAGGAAGTGAGGGGAAAGGGAAAAATAATACAAGGGGGAGAAATTTATTACTGTAGAGGGTGTAGAGAGAGAAGAGAGGAGGAGAGGGGACGGGAGGGGGGATAGTAGAGGATAGGAAAGGCAGCAGAATACAACAGACACTAGTATGGCAATATATGAATGAATGGATGTGTAAGTGATGTGATTCTGCAATCTGTAAACGGGGCAAAAATGGGAGTTCATAACCCACATAAATCAAAGTGTGAAATATTATTTATCAAGAACTATGTAATGTTTTGAGCAACCATATATAAAAATTAAAAAAAAGATAACTAAATTCGGTGAATAATGCACAAGAATCCTAATATTTCTACAGTAACTGACCCAGTTTAAAATCAATGCCAGTAGATTCCTATGGGACATGATGTGTATTTTGACGTTCATTTTTATTCAACAATGGTACATAACTATTTCATGAGTTTATGCACATCATAGGATATATATTTCATCCACAAATTAGCAAATTTATAGGCATTTGATTCAATTTCAATCGCTTCCTGCTTTACAACATATGCATTCCTCCAGGTTTCCTGACTGGTCTATTCATGAGACTTCTTTCCAAACACATTATTTTCGATTTCCATAATCACTTTTGAAACAAAACTCACACACTGTTCATGATAAACCAAAACACTAATATTACCATTAGATGTATAATTGGTGGGAATGAATGATTGTATATCAATATAAGATTTCCTGTAATTTTTAAGATATCAGTTCAATCCATTATTTAAAGTTGGAACAAGTTATATTATTTATTCACTGTATTGTCTATTCGTACTTTATCTCTAAATTCATAGACACAGTGTGCACCTCTTTGTAACCCCAATACTAATTTTACGTCTTGAATATATTGCTTCCAGAAATGGTGGAAGAAATACTCATGTCACCTGATCTACATATACATTTTATCACAGTAGTATTCTGGACAAATAATGTAATGGTCATGGTTATGATTTCACGAAGGACTAAATGGAAAGTGAACATGGATTACTAAAAACATCTATGTCCAGGTTGCCTAATGCTCTCAAATGTCAATCCTATTGGTGACTACATATTTTTTTCTTCCTAATATTATGTATTCAAACTCAACCCTGTTGAAAATGTCTAATCCTATCACTCACTTTATACTTTGCCTGATTTCGTAATGTCTCTATTGATATCTGCTTTTCTACATTTTTTCCCAGCTCATCATAGTGACTGACTCTTCATATGTGCTGACTTTAACAATCACTCTGTAACCGAAACCCTATTGTTAAAGAACTTTTGTTCCAAATGCTATACTCACACTTCTTCCTAAACGTACTATCTTCCTATTTCTATCAACTATCCCTTTTTGACTGGATGTTCTCTTCTACATTCAATCATTATAGTAAATGTCCGGCGAGCTTCACAGGAGGAAACCACCAACAGACTATCTCATGCAACAGCAAAGGGTTTATTGAGTGTCCAGCATGCTGGTGCTCAGAGCTCACTTGAATAGAGCAGATAGCCCTGAGAATAGCTTAAGTAGAGCTTATATACTTTACCTGGAGAGGGCAGGGAGGGAAGTTTATTGATGGATCGGGGTGAGTGGGCGATTTGCGTGCAACTGGGTGAGGGAGCACATTCTGCAGTTGGGCAGTTGGGGACAGCACATACTGGGAACAAGATTTGCAAGCATTTCTCAAGATTTCAACAGTGTTTTGTTAAGCATACAGAAAAACAGGAAGTGACAAGTACCTATTTTACTAACCTTTTATTCCCCACTTCTTCTTCTGGCTACTTTTAATCATAAAAATGATCATTGGGGGGGTGTCACATTCTATGTATACTAGTAGGGTATTACCATAAGTTTAACTCGTCCAATTTGAGCCTGGAGAAAAGAAATTACACGGTTGAGAAAACAGGGTTTAATAGTTAGCAATAACATGAGGATTACTATTGGACCGGCCAGGGTTGATAAAAACGTAGTTAACCAGGAAGACTGTGTGAACCAAGACTCAAACCACCTTTTTTGGGCCTCTCTGTCTCGTTGATGCTTTTCAAGGCATCTTTTTAATTTACTCTTAGATTTTATTACAAGTCCAGTATGCTCGGCATACAAACAACTTTCTTCTCTCAATGTAGCACAAAGCCCCCTTCTCTCATGACGAGGAGGTCCAACCCTCGAGTGGTCTGAAAAACAACTTCAGAGAGAGAGGTAAAAGACTCATGCAAAGCTCTGATGGAGGTTTCTAATATCTTAGTTTTGGTCTATTGCTGTCATTTGTTGGGTCATTTGTTGAGTCCCTTGGACAAAGGCAGTGGTTCCTGTGGCCACCAGTGCAGCAATTTCTATTCCTAATAGGATGGCTACATTGAGAGATATATATTTTCAGTGGAACCGGGTTGAATGCCCCCCTATTTGATCTTCAAATGAATCTGCATCGTGATAGAGCACTCTGGGAAACATCTGCACGATTACACAATTAATCACATCTGTTGACCATTTCATGAAAACATTAACAATGTTTAAGTATATAGAATCATGCTGTAGTAGGGAAGGACAAGGCAACGCACCTAAGATAGCACTGAAGACAGGGAAACAGTCCTATTTGGTTGCAACCAGATTCAGAGGGCATTGATTCTGTTGTAATCAACTAATCCTCTGAAACCCAAGTTTAGGTAGTTTCAGAATTTTGTACCCAACATGTAAGGGAAGGGGCTCAGAAGTTCACAGTCTGCAGAAGTTGAAAAAAGCAGTTTTTGTTTCTGTTTTTTCCTCGGTTCTGGGAAAGTTAACTTTTCAAGGACACCTGGGAGGGAAAGAGCTTTTTCTTCCCTTTCTTATTTTCCCATTGCCAGCTGTTACTACGGAGCCCAGTTGCTAACTTCATTAACTTAGAAATGTAGCCATCTCTGTGAAGCCCCACCTCAAGGCCAGAGGCCTTGTTCACATATTTTTGTGAAAAACTAGTAAGGGGGTGTCTGGATTAGGAGTGCTGATTTTTTTAGCCAGTGGCCAAGTAGAACAGGGCAACATGAAAATAGGAAGTTTAACTACATTGAACTTTTTTATAGGGACTCTTTTGCTGAAAGTCCTAAAGTCAGCCATGGTGAAGACTTCTGGAGAAGGTCAGTTAAAGACTTTTCTGTGGGCCTGGTATAGAGGGGAAAGACAGAGAAGGTGGGGCTGAGAGCAGCTCCGAGGATCTGAGAATGAGAAAAGAGAGATGTAAAAAAATAATGGGAAAGTGGTTTGGAATTTTCCTAGCAACAAATATTTGAGCAGTAGAACAGGTCAAGCAGAGGGGAAGATGGTAGTGAGTATCCCAAAACGCAGAGGGACTTTAAATTTGTAGTAAACTGTTTTCAGTGATGACAAAGCAACTTTAAAGGCCATTTTCATTACATCTTGGATAGAGGTCTGAGGGCTGTCCTCAGCTGGTTTGAGCTTTGGGTTAGTTGGTAAGAGGACCTGGTGGGACCCAGTGCGGGCACTGTCAACAGAAGAGAGGAGTGAGTGGGTGGAGGGGTAGCTCAGTACCTGCTACCTCAGCAAGGGGTCAATGGTCTGAGAACCAGCAGAGGTTTGGGTTTTTGATCTAATAATTGTAGTGGAGAAATCAGGTTGCTGAGGTGGGAGTGACAGCAGAGACTCTGGAACAGAAGGCTGAAGGTGAGGATCTATTGGATAAGCATAGTTCAGGATGTGAGCGAAGAAGGGAAAAGGCCTTCACATAGTGGAATCTCCTTTCACCCTTTTGAGCACTAGCAGATGTTAAAAAGGTCATGCAGGATTTGAGGATCTAGAATCCCCTCTGGTGGCCATCAGTTTTTGTTATCTAATTCGTAATATGGCCAATGCTGTCTACTGAATTTAATGCAGGGTTTGGGTTCCATCAGGCAGCCCCTGTACGCTAACATCCCCATGACTTACAGAAGAAGTCGGCTTTTCCCCCACACAGCCATGGCTGTTTTTGGCTTTGACAGTCGGCCGGGTAAACACAGTAATCTAGGCTAGCCAACCTGCATCTGGCTCGTGTGTCCCTACATCCATAATATTTGTTTCCATTATCTATGGTAAGGAAGGGATTTAATGGAATTTTAGTGGGATCCTCTTCATCAGGGATATCCCATTAGGAAAGACTTATAGCCAGCTGACAAATGTCTGGGTGGAGAGATGGTCACCAGGTCCCTAAGTGGGCTGCATGCAAGATAGATTATACTTCTTTTCCAGTAGAATTTGTGATCAGCCATCGCTGCTGAACGGGCTGATGAGGGTTAGGACTACTTGTGGCCAAGGGGAGAGTCTATAGGCTTATCCACACGGTGAATATGCAATTTGAAAGTGTTACCAGTCTTTTCCAGTTTCCAGCCAGAGTGTGGACAGGGCGCAGGCTTGAGATGAGAGGCATGGATCCAGGAAGTGATTCCGTTTACCTTTACCACTATAGATGTTATAAGTAGCACCTGGTATGGTCCTTTCCAGTGGGGTTCCAGGGATGACACCTGATATCATCTTACGTAGATGAAGTCTCTTACTTGATATCCATGTGGAGTCCCCTCGTCCCCAGTTTGGTAGGGAGTGGCCAGCTGTTTCCAAAGGTATCACTGAGATCTTTCAAGAGCTTTAAGTCTGTCAAACAAGGGGGTGTGAAAGGGATCGTTAGGTCTTAGAGTTGGGCTTTGGTCCGTTACTGGAAGAGAGGCACCCTAGATATTCACAGGGGGTGTGGTTACTCAAAGAAAAAGAGGGCATATTTCTTGCACGAAACATTGTATAAGGCATGAGCATAGTCCAATCATTTATGCTGGTCTCTAAGCTTAATTTCGTTGAGGTCTCTTTAATGGTTCTATTTATTCTTTCTACCTGTCCTGAACTCTAGGGTCTGTAAGCACAATTAAACTTCCAATGAATCCCCAGGTTCCTGGCTAACCCCTGACTTACTTGGGCCATGAACGCCGGTGCATTATCAGACCGTATTACCTTTGGCAGGCCGTATCTTTGAAAAATGTCTTTCAGGATCTGCTTGACCACCATTAGCACTGTTTCTTTTTTTTTTTCTTTTAGTGGGGAAGGCTTCAATCCATCCTAAAAATGTATCTACAAAGACTAGAAGATATTTATGTCCATACCTTGCTGGCTTAATTTCAGTAAAGTCAACTGCCCAGAATTGTCCTGGTCTGGTTCCTCGTAGGTGCTTTCCTGCAGGAAGCTTGGAAGGGTAAGAATTTACCAATTGATGGACTCGACAGGCTTTTTTTACCCATTCAGTTATTTCTTTTTGCTGTGAGTCAGTTAGTGGAAAACTCTGTTCTTGATACTTCAGAAATACCTGCAGTTTCTTTGAACCAAGGTGAGTGAGTTGATGTGCATTTTCTACTGACATATTTAGAGCTGTGACTATAGGAGTTTTTACTGAAGGATTTAGAAATTCCACTTGGGGGCCTTCAGGGTTAAAAGTTATTTTGGACCGGAACTTGGTGAGCAGATCTCTGCCCATCAATGGGGCTAGGAATTCTGGGATTACTAGGAAGGAGTGATGGATTTTTCCTTTCCCCAGTTCCATGATCCTCTTAGTTGTCCAAGCCCGATATTTACTGTCATTAGCCCCTTGAACTAGAGACCTTTTATTTGATAGAGGGCCCAATGTGACATTAGGGGTGAGTATATTGCCCCTTTATCCACTTCAAAGATTACTGGGGTCCCCTCCACTTCAAAAGTTACCCTGAACTCGGGGAGGGGATCTGAGCCCCGACTTTCATACTCATCCTCCAGAGTCAGAATGGCTGACTGGCATGAGGCCCACTATTAGAACCTGGCGATAAGTGGACAGATGCTTTCTAACTTCAATGTTGTTGGTGTCCCAGTTGGGTTGTTTCAAGGGAAAACCAGCTTTGATTAAGTTGGAAAGATGTGTCCATCTCCAATCTGGTCGGAGGACATTTTTTTATAGCTTCCAGGAAGATTCTCTTTTGTTCCTCTGTCGTGAAGAGAGTCCCTAGGAATTGTTGACAGTCATCCCAAGTAGGCAGGTGTGAAAACATCAATGACTCAACCAGACCTGTGAGCCCGATGGGGTCCTCGGAAAAGGGGGGATTGTTATTTTTCCAGTTTATATAGGTCGGAAGAGGAGAAAGGCCAATATTTGTAGGCTTGCATTTTCCCCCCATGGCCTTCGTCAATCAATGGTCCGTAGGGACATAGGGGGAGCATCACAGGAGGTCCAGGGTTTTCAATCATTCGCCACCATCAAGTTCCCTTAGCTGGGCTAGCTTCCTTCTGCGGAGGAGGGGCTGTGTGTGCTGCGGGGGAGTTATCTGGAGGGCGCTGGGCCAGCTTAGATTCCTCCAATGGTAGAGAGGCTGAGTCAGCTGCAGGAGAATCACTTAGAGGGTGTTGGTGGTTGGGGGACGAGGGCAGGGTATAATACGGGAGAAGAGAGTCCAGTAGAGTCAAATCTTGTGACTCAGGGATTACAAAGGGTGGAGGAGGAGGAGGAGCAGAGGGTTTGAAAGATCATGGGGGAAGGAGTAGGAGCAGGGGAAGGGACAAAGAAAGGCTTCACGCATTGAGGAGGAGATTTGCAGAGGTCCTGCAAAGTTAAGATATATGGCTGTTGATCCGGATGGCTATGTGTGCCTGGGTGAAAGACAATATCTCTGACTTCTTAAATTAGTGGGAAATAGAAAGATCCTTCTAGGGGCCATCCAAATTCAAAGGTGGGCCATTCTGAGGCACAGAGATTCCGAAAGGTCCAACGTTTTACTAAAAAAGAAAGATTCTGAGCCCTTAAGCAAACTTTGGTCCAGTGATCAAGGGTCAGGGACAGGGGCATTGAAGTGCTGTGTCCCATAATGAAAGATACACAAAGAGTGAATGCAAGACACACGACACAGACAAGACAAGACAATAAAGACATTCAATGGACATCCAAAACTGAGACCAGGACTGAGTAGCCAGCAAAACCCAATGGCCTGGCAATTCCGAATCCGATACAAAATATTACTGAGTCGAGGAGACTATTGTTCCTCGATTTCCCGAGTCTTTGGGAAGTCCCCCAGGGACGTGGCCTGCGGCTCTGTGACACGTCTGTCAGCCACCATCGGAGAGAACTCACACTCTTCATCGACAGCCATTTTGCCAAGCCCTAACCTTAACACTGAAACAAGAAAGAGGGGCCTTACTTAACCCGAGAGGAACCCATTAGGGTCTTTTGTCCGCCGCTGCCAAAACTCGGTGGAATCTCCATATGTAAAGGTCGGGCGAGCATGGAAGGAAGAGACCACTAACAGACTGTGTTATCCAACAGCAAAGGGTTTATTCTGGGTCCAGCATGCTGGGGCTCGGAGCTCACTTGAATAGATCAGAGAGCCCTGAGAACAGTTTAAGCAGAACATATATATTTTCCTTGGAGAGTGCAGGGAGGGAAGTTTACTGATGGTTCAGGGCGAGTGGTCGGTTTGCATGCAACCGGGTGAGGGAGTACATTCTACACTTTGGCACTTGGGGACAGCACATTCTGGGAACAAGATTAGCAAACAGTTCTCAAGATTTTAACAGTGTTTTGTTAAGCATACAGAAAAACAGGAAGTGACAAGTACCTATTTTATTAACCTTTCACTACCGACTATCCTTTTTGACTGAATGTTCTCTTCTACATTCTATGATCAAAAGTACAAGGTCTTATGCCATTGTATATCAATTTATTCAAAGCTAAGTATCCCAATCAAGGGCCCAGTGCCCTTCTGGGCTTCAAATGTTACTTAGATTTCTGTTTTTATACATATATTTCACCTATATATTTTTATACATATTGCAGGTTCCCAATACCATTATTTATTCAGCATAATGATTCCTAACCCAAATCAAACATGTTATTAACCCTAACCATACATGGTTCCCTCAATCTAACTTTACAGAAGAGCAGGGACAGAGTTGGTCTTACAATACAGGAATATAGGGAATCTTCCACCTGCTGATAACCTCAAAGGTCCATGCAGATATAATCTCTGGAGAAGATGTAGGCAACTCTGAAAGACCTGAGAGTGCAAAAGTCATCTTCCATGGAAAACAACCTGGTCAGGGTGAAGTGTTCTGTCTGAATCAGCCTCTCCATTCTTAATGTAGAGAAGATGGACCAAATGAGACCTGTGTGGAAAGCTGCTCCTGGGTGCCTATGGGTGATATACCATTCTAACTTGTGAAAGTGTCACAGGAAGCAGGGGCAGCCTCCATCTCATGGGAAGCTTGGAAGCAACTCTTAGGACAGATTGGTTGCCAAGGCAGTGAACTCATTCAGTTTCTGACGGAAGTGACCTCACCTCACTTCCTTGGTGATGGAACTCTGTGAACTTGGGATCCAGGAAGCCAGTCAAACATTGACAGTCCCAGTCCCAGTCTCAGTGGTTATACTTTTTGAATTTCCCAACGACAGAGTCAGTCTTTCTTGGTACCTACTAATGTTAGGATGGCCAAATGGCAGGAAAACTCTGAAGAGGGGCCTTTCCTGAGAAAACAGGTAGTGGCTCACCGCTGGCTCCTGACAACTTCAGAGAGTTGGCAAAGGACACAAAATATGAGACAGGACAGACCATTTCGGGGGAACGTAGAATGGCCCACAGTCAGAGGACACTCCAAATAGTCACAACCTACTTGGAGGAAAGAGGTGCCTTTGTGGGTGTGGGTGTGGGTTTGTGGTTTTGGCTCATGTTCTGAGAAGAGGTAGGAAATGAGGTTTGTTTGGTTTGGGGTGAATTGTTTCTAGTAAGTCATTTGACAATGCGAGTGTTTCTGTGTCGCTGTATCCCGCTGTGTCCGTTATTGTAGATATTACAAAAGAGAAAGCATCAATGGATGTGTCCTGTCTTTTAGAAAGCTTACCAGCATTCATGCTGCCCAATTTATAAATGGAATGCGGCTTGCCATAATGATGGGCAACACCTACGATCTTCCTTAGTTCCTGTTTTCTTTCTGAAATCTGGTCACTCTCCATAATAGGCTCATGTACCACCTCCATGCTCTGTGACATGGCCATGTACTGAATAACTGAAGTGAATTGCGAGCATCTCAGAAAACTCACATACCTGTTTAACCTGTAAAGTCTCATTGGAGAAACCCTGCTTTGGGCCTTTTGCTTACCTATTGTTCTGTTTCCCTGAATGTCAGGAAGGTCTTTGCCTCAGGACATCGCTTTGCGAAGTCTAAAGAAAACCTTTTTCAAATAAAAAAGAATGGGCATCAGCTGTGGCTCTTTGCTTAATTGCTTTGCAAAGAGATGTGTATGAATCAGCGTCTTGGCCCTGTGTTAGGCTGTAGCTTAGATTCTCAGCAACTGATGGATCTAAAGAAAGATCCCATGTGTGCATCCAAAACCAAAATAGCAAAAGAGCAGTCATTATGGATGAAGTCTTTCGCCTTCCTCTGTAAGGTTTCTGACATCAATCAAGTGAGAATAGGGATCCTTTAGGTCAAATGAGTTCTTCAGTTCCCTGCAGAGGCTAGCCCATAGGTGGTTGGGTTTTCTCATGACTCCAATTCATATAAAGAATTTAAACCCCACAGTCAGTAGTTCTCAAATTTGAGAAGTGGATCAGTATTAACGGCAGGTCTATTTGATCACTCCTGGTTCACAGGAAGGGTGTCCAGGTCACGCAGAATTTAGGTAAATGAGGGGCAAGAAAGCATATTTTGGACACTCTCTTGGGCTGCATTCCTCATGAAAATCTCCAATCAGAGGTTATGATGAGTGTCTATATGGAAAAAGATGTGGGATATGTGGGAGTGTTTTGGATTTAATTGTGGTTATTTTTGTGGCAGTTGGAAGGGATGACTGAGTCCACCTGGGTTTGAACTCTGGTGTGATTCCCCTTAGAGGCTGAGTACAGGAACTGAACTTAGAGAAGTATTGCCATGAATTGTGTTGGGATTTTAGAAGACCAAGCATGAGAGTCACCCTTGGAAACTGAGATCTAGGCCCAGGGTGGCTTTCCAGAGACCACTGGGAATCTCAGGCTTGATATCACATGATTTTATTCTTAACGACTTGGCAGTCTTAGTTGAGAGTCAAAACACACATGGACGTTACATTGTAGACCTCAATGGGCCTGGATTTATGTGACACTTTGGCCAATCTTTGGGAAACCTTGCCAGTGAGAGTTCTCCAGAACTTCATTTGAAATGAACTTCCACAACATTTAATGGTCCCTGAATGAATTGAAACCCACATGCTGCCAACTTCATCCTTGAAAAATTGCTAGATAAATACTATGAAATTTTTGAAATTCCCATTTCCAGATGGCACTGGAGAAACTTTGGTTGTCCTGTTGCTGAACATGATTATTCAGGACAGTGACTTGATTGACTGAGTTTCATGAAAATGGTGTATAACAGAGATTCCAGGAAGTTGGACCCTGCAGAGTAGTGCACCTAGTGCAGTGAAGGGCAGGTGTGTGATAAAAAAAAAATCTGTGGTGGGGCCATGTGGATCTGCCATTGTCTTCCAATTGGCTTGTGACTGACATGGTGCAGCCAGCAGACGCTTCTATGTAAAGGTATCTTTTTATATGGAGAGGTTTCAGGCCAATGTTCAGAATCCGGTTGCTATGGTCAAGGAGGCAAGCTATGTGGAAGAGAAGCCTGGTTGGTACATTCTTCTGCAGGCCCTGACCCACCACAGGTGACAGAACTCCCTCCAGCACTGTGTCCCAGGTGAATTCCTTGTATTTCTTGAAGCAAATACGAAACTCCCAGTGCAGCAGCAAGAAACACCAGAAAACTGGAGGATGACCAAATGGCTTCAGAGTCCACAAGAGTAGACAATTAGTCCCCAGTGGCCACAGTTTACCTACAAACAGAAAATTAAAGACAGCTTCCTCATGTTTATTGGAAAATAAGAAATCATGTATTCCAGGTCACATAGAAGCATACCCAGATTTGATTGTCTCACTACAAAGGAAGCTAAATCTCCTGACTACAACACATATTTCAAGTGCCCAACCTCAGAGGCAGTTCCTCAAGAAGTCTTTAGTCCAGCAGAGCTCCATGTTTGTGGAGTGTTTACCCTGTCCCTTACTTTTGGAATCTCCTCTACCACCTCCAAGTTTGTGAACTCGTGAGCATATTTGATTCCAGATATGTATTCACAGATTTTCTAACTCTTCTCCTCTAATTGTGTCTAACTTGGGGCCAAGGTAATCTCAAGGCATTGTTATGCATGAGAGTGGGAAGATACTTTTGTAGCATATATTTGCATAAACATTGGAATCATTTTCCAAATGATTCCAAATCCCTGACACAAACCCATGCCAACTAGACTCTGACTACTAATTCTAATATGATGGAGAAAATTAACCCAAACAGAATAGAAATACAAGCAGTTCAGAGGACGAATGGTGTATCATTGGAATTGCCTTTTGCTTTATATAGGGTAGGAGTTATAAATCTAGTCAATTTTTTGTTGAAATGGTTCTCCATGTGTTTTTCAAGTTAACAAATATGTGAATTCCTGTCTACCTTTCTCTGTATCCTATTCAGCGCATGTATTTTTATATGCACATATAGAATCCTACCTGGTACCACACGTACATTCTTGTGAGGTGGCTCACTTGGCAGACACAAATTGTGAAAAGAGATCACTCCTACTAAACGCTGTTGAAACTGAAAATTCAAACTATTGATGAGCTTCCTAGTACAATAAAATTTTACATGAATCCATGTTCAGTAAAACGAATTTATCTGTATCTGTGGATGACATATATTTCGTGGTGAATTTCAATTGGCTTATATTGCTACTTTTTAATGTCTGTTTGTGTGCATGCCTGTGTGTGTGTGTGTGTGTGTGTTTATATATATATACACACACACACTCTACAGATTTTTCAAAATATGAAATATATGTGTCTTATTATACACTCCGTATATTCATTCATATTCATGTATGTGGATTAACAGTCAACTTTTCACAAGATTATTCTGAGAAATATTCATCCACCTGAACTACATATTTGATTCCTAGTACTGAAAACTAACAGTAAATGGTGCATACAAATCCTAATATCTCTGCATTAACTGACACAGTTTTATATCAATGCAAGTAGATTCCTATGGGACGTGATGTGTATTTTGTCTTTCATTTTTATTCAATACTGGTACATTACTTTTTCTTCAGTTAATGCACATGGTAGGATATATATTTAATCCACTAGTTCAGAAATTTATAGGCATTTTGTCTTACTTTCCATCACTTCCTAATTCAGAAAACATGTTTTCCACAGGGTTTCTTGACTGGTCTTTTCATGAGACTTCTTTCACAAAATGCAAAGGTCACACTTATGTTTGTACCGAAGTCTAATTGGAAAGTGAGTATGGATTACTAAAAACATCTATGTCCAGGTTGCCTAATGCTATCAAATGTCAATCCTATTGGTGACTACATATTTGTTTCTTCCTAAAATTATATATTCAACCTCAACACTGTTGAAAATTCCTGATCCTATCACTTACTTTATACTTTGCCTGATTTCCTAATGTCTCTATTGATATATGGTTTCCTACATATTTTCCAGAGTTCATCAATGTGACTGGCTCTTCACATGTACTGATATTTACATTCATTCTCTACCCGAAACCCTACTGTTAAAGAACGTTTGGTTCAAATCCTATACTCACTCTGCTTTCTAAACCTACTGAATATCTTCCTAATCCTACTGACTATCCTTTTGACTGGATGTTCTTTTCGACATTCAATCATCCAAGGTACAAGGTCCTATGCCATTGTATATCAATTTATCTGAGACATCTGTGCAGAATATAATTCAAAGCTGAGTATCCCAATCAAGGGCCCAATGCACTTCTGGGTTTCAAATCTTACCTAGATTTCTGTGTTCATACTTATATTTCACCTATATATTCTTGTAAATATCGCAGGTTCCCAAAACCATTATTCATCGCACAGAATGATTCCTAACCCAAATCAAACCTGTTATTAACCCTAAGCATACACTGTTCCATCAATCTATCTTTACAATAGAGCAGGGACAGAGTTGGTCTTACAATACAGGAATTTAGGGTATCTTCCACCTGCTGAAACCTCAAAGGTCCATGCAGAAATGATCCCTGGAGAAGACTTAGGCAGCTATGAAGGACCTGAGAGCGCAAAATCATCTTCCATGGCAAAAAAACCGGTCAGGATGAAGTATTGTGTCTGAATCAGTCGCTCTGTTCTTAATGTAGAGAAGATGGACGAAACCAGGCCTGTGTGGAGAGCTGTTCCATGGTGCCTGTGGTTGATATACCATTCTAACTTATGACTGAGTCAGAGAAAGTAGGGGCAGCCTCCATCTCATGGGACCTTTGTAAACAACTGTTAGGACAAAGTGGTTGCCAAGGTATTGACCTCATTCAATTCCTGAAGGAAGTGACCTACCTCACTTCCTTGGTGACACAACTCTCTGAACTTGGGATCCAGGAAGCCAGGCACCCAGAGCCAATGCCAGTCCCATTCCCAGTGGGCACACTTGTTTCAATTTTCCAAGGACAGAGTCAGTCTTTCTTGGTACCTCCTGATGTGAGAATGACCAAATGCCAGGAGAACTCTGAAGAGGGGCCTTTCCTGAGAAAGCAGGTAGTGGCTCATTGCTGGCTCCTGACAACTTAACAGAGTTGGCAAAAGGGACCTGATCTGATACAGGACAGGCCATTTGGGGGGAACATAGTATGGTCCACCAGTCAGAGGACACTCCGGATAGTCACAGACCTAGTTGTGGGAATGAGGTGCCTTAGTGGGTGTGGGTGTGAGTTCGTGGTTTTGTCTCATGTTCTGAGAATAGGTAGCAAAGGTGGTTTGTTTGGTTTGGAGTCGACTGTTTCTAGTAAGTCGTTTGAGAAGGCGAGTTTTTCTATTTCTGTGTATCCACTGTGTCCGTGGTTGTAGTTATTAGAAAAGCCAATACATCAATGGAGGTGTCCTGACTAGTAGGAAGCTTCCAGGCATTTATTCTGCCCTTTTTATGAATGGACTGCAGCTTGCCTTATGGATAGACAACACCTACTATCTTCCCAAGTTCCTGTTCACCTCCTGATTTCTGGCCTCTCTCCAGAATAGGATCATGGTTTTGTGTCCAAGATATGTACCACCTCCAAACTCTGTGACATAGCCATATACTGGATAGCTGAATGGAATGGGAACATCTCAGAAACCTCAGAGATCAGTGTAACCAGAAAAGTCTCAGTGGAGAAACCCTGCTTTGGGCAATTTGCTTACCTATGGTTCCCTTGCCCTGAATGTTAGGAATGTCTTTGCCTCAGGCCACCCGTTTGTGGAGCCTGAAGAAAACAGTTTTCAAATTGAAATGAATGGGCATCACCTGTGGCTCTTTGCTTAATTACTTTGGAAAGGGATGTGTCTGAATCAGCCTCTTGGCCCTGTGTGAGGTTGTGGCTTTGATTCTCAGAACCTGATAGATCTAAAGAAAAATCCCATGTGTGCATCCAAAACCAAAATTGCCAAAAGAGCAGTCATTGCTGATGAAGTCTTTCACCTCCCTCTGTAAGTTTTTTGACCTCTATCAAGTGAGAATAGGAAAGATACACCAAGTCAATTGATGGCTCCTATTGGAAAAATTCTATCACTGATGACAGCATCAGCATAAGTACCCCAACACTACGACAATTCGCTGCAGCAGCAGATAGTTCACAATGCATACAAGTGAGTTCACAATGCATACAAGTGATACATAATCCAGGCAAGTTCTGCAAGCAGTTCAGTGATGGCTATTGCAGAATCTGTAGATTGGTTTTATCTTTGTCTTCACTGGCACTGGGATGAAAATAGAAATTCTGGCAGTAATGGCTAAAGAAAAAATTATGTAACATTCCTGAGGGCACTAAAAGAAAACAATTTTCTTAACAATTTACATTATCTTGAAGAGAATAATTAAATATAATGAAAAGGAAAAGTGAAAGTAAACAAGCACGTCTGTTAACCTCCTATTTTTTCACATATTAAGACAATCCTGAACAGTTGTTTTCCCAATTTAAATTAAACAATTTAATTCACGTGAATAAAAAAAAATGGATATATTATTTCATTAGCACTCATCATATGTGATATATGGACATACGCACATTCAAATATATAACACAAAACACAAGTGTGCACACATAATAAATACATACAACACATAATATAATAGTAAAGGCCTTATAACTTTTTACATGTGAAATCATCATTGCAATGTTTAAAAACTCTATAGTCAAAAAATAGAACTGATAAGCAAAACATTATCCTAGGTCTGTATGAGCTCAAAAAAAACAAAAGAGAACTTCATGATGTGGGAAAGGGCAATAATAAAATAGATATTGAAAAAAGCATCCCTGTTCTGTCGCAGATGTAAGGATAGCCAAACTGGAGTTTTCGATATCAGCTGTTATGGATTTGAGCCAAATCATCTTATTTTGGTCTATTGAAAGCGCTTCAGTTAATCTCTCTGGAATCCAAATCGGCTGCTGTTCTCCTTTTGGAAACACATAAACAGACCCCCGACTCCAGGCAATCACTGGGTCGGGACCTTAGTTAATCTCTCTGGAATCCAAATCGGCTGCTGTTCTTCCTGTGGAAACCCAAAAACAGACCTCCAACTCCAGAAAATTAATGGGTCAGGACCTTTCCATTTTCCTGTTAGAATATCCTTCCAAAGTACCTCGGGCTTATACACATTTTTTGGACACTTATGCCTTTCTGCAGCACTAAGTCCTGAAAATCCAAATTTAAAAAGTTTAGATTAAAAAGGGTTATTTTAATTTTATCTTTGGGGAATTTATATTCCTTCCCAATTCTGTCTTCTTACTTTAATGAGTACATTTTAATAGTGTGATGTGCTCTTTCAACTATGGCTTGTCCCTGTGGATTGTATGGGTTTCCTGTTATATGAATAATGCCAAATGATGAGCAAAATGGTTTAAAAGAGGTAGAAGTATAACCGGGGGCATTATCTGTTTTTTACTGTTTTGGAATGACCACAGTGGCAAAATTTTGTAAGCAATGAGCTATAACATCTTTAGTTTTTTTTTCCCCCATGAAGGGAGCCCATCAAAAATCCAGAAGAAGTATCAACTGTAACATGCAAATATTTTACTTTTCCAAATTCTGGCAAGTGTGTGACTTCCATCTGCTATATATGGTAAGGTATCAATCCTCTAGGATTGACTCTAAGATTAAAATGTGGTAAAATGGTCACACAATTTTGACATTGTTTTATTATTTGTCTAGCTTGCTCCTTAGTTATTTTAAAATGCTTTTGTAAAGTATTAGCATTGATATGGAACTTTTCATGAAAATTTATAGCTTCTTCTAGTGTAGAGAAAATATGTATGTATGTCATGTGTAGTTTTACCTGCTAAATCATTGCCCAAACTAAGGGCTCCAGGCAATCCTGTATGTGCCAAGATATGTCCTATTAAGAATGGATCTTTTCTGTCCCAGATTAGACTTTGTATACTGGAAAGCAAAGAGAAAACAGTAGAGGAAGGGGAAATCCTACCAGCATCTTCAAGGGATACTATAGCATTAACTATATACTGACTATTGGAAAATAAATTAAACACAGAATCTTTAAACATCACAAAAGCTTATAATACTGCATTAAGCTCTACCTTTTGAGCTGATTGTTGGGGTGCTAAAAATGTAAAAATTTGATCAGGTGTAACTATTGCTGCTGTACCATTATTTGACCCATCAGTGAATATATTTGGAGCATTCATGATAGGTGTTTTCTTGTAATTTTTGGAAAAATTACAGTATGCAATGACCCAAAAGACAATAAAAGATTAGATGGTAAGTGGTTATCAAATGAAACATTAGATTTACACAGGATTATTGCCCAAGTATTTAACTCATTAGCTAATTCATCAATTTGATTCATAGTGTATGGAGTAATAATTTTATTGGGAGAAATTCCAAACACTCCCTTTGCTGCTTTTATTCCTATTAGTATTAATTGTCCCTAAGCCTCAGGATACCTAGTAATAAGAGTGTTAGAAGAATAAGATAAATGTATCCATAATAATGGACCTTCTTGCCAAAATACTCCTGTAGGAATATTTTTTGTTTGTAGCACAATGAATAATGGAGGCATTATTTTATCAAATCTATCCAAATGCATATTTCCCATATATGTTTCAATGATTTTTAATGCCTTTCTTGCTTCAGGCATTAACATTCTGGGTGAATTTGGATCAGATGAACCTTTTAGGATATCAAATATAGGTCCCAACTCTCCTGTTGGTATACCTAGATAAGGCCTTATCCAATTAATGTCTCCTAATAACTTTTGAAAGTCATTAATTGATTTGAGTTGATCTACTCGTATTTGAATTTTTGGTGGACTGACCATGGTTGAGGATAATAGAACTCCTAAATAATTAATTGGAAAATTTAATTGTACTTTATCAATTGATATCCCTAGATTATAATTTTTTAATAAGTTTGTAAGTGTGGCATAACATTCTAGCAATGGGTTTTTAACTTGTGTGCTAATAACACATCATCCATTTTGTGAAATATTTGTAGTTCAGGATTTTGATTTCTAAGTGGCTGGATTACTTTGTTAACATAAATTTGACAAATAGGTGGGCTGTTAGCCATCCCTTGAGGTAATACTTTCCACTCATACCTCTGATCAGGACCTTCATGATTCAGTGCAGGGATAGTAAATGCAAAACTTGGACTATCCTCAGGAAGAATTGGAAATGAAAAAAAAAACAATCTTTAATATGTATAACTAAAACATACCAAGTTTTTGGCAAAGCAGACAATTGAGGAATCCTTGATTGAGCAGGTCCCAAAATAACCATCTCATTATTAATGGCTCTTAAATCTTCCAATAATCTCCATTTACCAGATTTCTTTTTGATGACAAAAATGAAAGTATAATGGGGAGATACAGAAGGTTGTATATGTTCTTCCGCTAATTGTTGTTTGACCAGGAACTGGGCTGCTTGTATCTTTTCTTTAGTCAGGGTCCACTGAAGAAGCCATACTGGTCTTTCTGATTTCCAAGTAATTTTTATTGTCTCAGTGGCCCTTTCTGAAAATCCAACCCATGTCTGTCTGTTGCTTGGTCTATTTGTATTGGTGCTGATATACCTTGATCTTGTTTTTCTAATCTTTTTCCTTTCCTAAAACCTTCTCTAGCCAAAATAGTGGGTGCATTTTGATTGATGTTATTTGTTAATGTCAAACCTAATTGATCTAGGACATCTCATCCCCATAAATTTACGGGAAGATGATCCAATACATATGGCTGTATAGTTCTTTCACATTCTTCAGGATCCTTCCAATCCAATGCCATTGCACTTCTATGGGGATTAGTTGCCACTCCTAGGTCTCAAAGTATTTTAGTGTACTGTTGTAATGGCCAATGTTTTGGCCATTCTTGATGAGAGACGATGCTAACATCTGCACCTGTATCAAGTAGCCCATTAAATTCATGTCCTTGAATATTTAGTTTTAGCCTGGGGCGAGAATCTAAATTTAAAGAAAGCATAACCAAATCTACACCTGTGGAGCCTAATCCCTTGGAACCTCTTTCTACAGCACGACTGGAAAATTGATCATGCAGACTGAGTATTATTAGTAACTGTGCTATTCTATCTCCTGGTGAAATTACTGATATGTCCTTTGGAGAACTGGGTATAATTTTATTTCACCTTCATAATCGGGATCAATTACCCAAGGACTTATCATAAGTCCTTTTAGATTAGAAGAGCTGCGTCCCAATAATAAGCCTACCGTTCCTTTGAGAAGAGGTCCTCTCACCCTGTGTGAATGATTTGAACCCCCTTCTCTACAGTTAGTACTGATCTGACGGAGGTGCAGATATCTAACCCTGCGCTCCCTCTGATTTGTCTGATGAGGCGTCTGATGGACAATGTGTCCTGGGCACTACACTGATGGGGTTGCTGGGTTCCTCCAGTGCTCTGTATATTTGTGGTTTTGGGCCCCAGAGCATTGGGCTCCCCTGTCCATTTTTTGGCAATGGAGCCCGATGCCTTTCTCCATGATATCGTGGATAAACAGCTAGTCCTTGTTCATTTTTGATAATGAAGTACCCTCTATGGTGGTTTGAGAACGGCATTCATTAGCCCAATGTCTCCCTCTATGGCATCGTGGGCAAATACCCACGTATTCTACTCCTTTGGTACCTAGTTTTGTTAAACCCTCTTCCTATGGAGCAATTCCTTTTAAAATGTCCTGTTTGTTCACAATTGTAGCATGTTCCTGGTCTGGCATCTAAAGCCTGTTTTACTGCAGCTGCCACAAATTGCCCTTGTTCATTGATGTCTCTGGCATCTAAAGCCTGTTTTACTGCAGCTGCCATGACTTTCTCTTATTCATTAATGTCTTTACATAATTTAATATATGTGTTTAAATCTTCATGTTTCCATGGTCTAGTGATATCTCTGCACCAACGATTTGCTTGGTCATAAGCCAGTTTTTTATTAATGGCATTGCTTGTTCTGTATTCCCCAAAACTCTGATAGCTGTTTGAATAAGCCTATCTACAAATTCAGTGTAAGATTCATTAGCTCCTTGTATTACCTTAGATAATTGACCTTGTAAACCTCCATGTCGTTGTAAAGTCTTCCATGCCCTAACCGCCTCTGCAGCAATTTTTGCGTATACGCCAGGATCATATGCAATTGGTTGCTGCTGATCCTCATAAGGTCCCTTTCTAACAACATATCTAGATTTCTCTGAGGATAACCAGTTTCTGCATTACGCCTAGCCGTCTCCTTGCAAAATTCCTCATTGGCAACCTTCCATAAAAGGTATTGACCTCCATTTAGCACAGCTTTACACATATTAGCCCAATCTACTGGTGTCATATTCACGTTGTTAATGGATTCGACCAAGCTTACAATGAAGGGTGCTTGAGGACCATAGGTTGTTACAGCCCCTTTTAGCTGCTTCACTATTTTGAAATTTAAAGCATGGTGAATTCGCTGCCCTCCTACCTCAAAATCAGGGCATGTTCATACTTGAGATCCTGTCTCAGGATCCGAACTATCAACTGTGGGGTTTGGGGGCCTCCCAGCATATGGAGGTGGCCTTGTTATTTGGACATTTACATCCTCTGGTGATAGAAAGGTGTTAGTAACAGTCTCCTGTAGAGGAGGCGCTGTTGGTTGGACATTTACGCCCTCTAGTGATAGAAAGTTGTTAGTAGCAGTCTCCTTTTGTAACCTTGCCCCTGATGGCTTTTTCTGCCCTAAGCTTTGTTCTTCTATCTTTGTCTGAACTGAAGTCTTTGGACTAAGCAAACCAGATATGAACGTCCTCAATGGCAATGTGCCAACTGGCAGAGTCCCTGGGCTGTTCTTTTACCCCTTTTTAAATCTTCACCATGATGGTTCCATTATGGTATATTTAACAACTCCTTAAAAATCCATGGGCTACATTTTTGTATTGTATCAACATATGCCCTGACTGTTCTTGACTTTACTGAGATGCCTCCTTCCTCTAACAATTTACTTAACACTCTTTCAGTTTGTTTTTTTACTAATTTCTGATCCCGTATTTCTACTATAATACAACCCAACAAGACGATGCCAAACAAAACCGAGACAGAATAAAATAAAAAGGGAACAACAAAAAGTCATTATAGCCTTTATATTCTACTGACATGTGCATCCGTCCTTTCTCCCTATCTGTTCCTCAGAAGTAAATAATTTTTTCTCAGATGTGAGCGGTTTTTCATCCATCTCACTCATCTCCATGGACAGGCAACAAAAGTGAAGCAAAACAAAAGAGGAATCTTAAATGGCTACCCATCCTCTCGCCCTTCGCTCAGGGGCGAGCAGTTTACCTTATCACTTACCCTCAGTGGCTCCCCGTGCAAGCCATAAAAATGCTGCAGTCTGGCTGGGCACGATTCAAGAGCCACTTTTCAAAAGAAACAAACTTTATTTTTAGAACCACACATGCCAAACAAAACAGCTCCTCAGGAAAAACCCTCAGAGCCCAACTGCCACCACTGGCTTCCTTGCAAAGTTTCTGTCACACCCACAAGCCTCTCCACCTCCCACAATCCTCCTGCTCTTGAGGCTATTTAGCTGGGTCAGGTGGGTGGAGCCAAAAAAGTCCCACAATGAGCAGCTCTGTGGTCTGAAAGGGCAGGGAAACGGCCCAATGAGCATCACTGCAGAGGAGCCAATCAGCTAGATGTTGCTGGGGCCGCTGTGAGCCAATAATCATCTGGCAGGGGAATGTTGCTGGTAGCTGGAAGTTTAATGTGGCCCCTTAAGCTGTGGCTTTCAACAAATTGGTGTCTCCTTTCTCTGTAGACTATTCAGCACGTGTATTTTTATATGCACATATAGAATCCTACCTGTTATCACACGTACATTTTTGTGAGGTTGCTGACTAGGCAGATACAAGTTATGAGAAGAGATCACTCCTCTTAAATACTGTTGAAATTGAAAATTCAACCTATGGGTGAGCTTGCTAGTAGAACAACATTATATATAGATCCATTTTCAGTGAAATCAATATTTTTGCACCTGTGGATGATACATATTTCATGATGAATTTCGATTGGCAAATATATTGCTAGTTTTAATGTCTGCCTGTGTGTGTGTGTGTGTGTGTGTGTGTGTGTGTATATATATATATATATATATATATATATATATATATATATATACTCTCCAAATTTTTCAAAATATGAAATATATGAATCTTATTATACACTCCTTAAAATCATTCATATTTATGTATGTGGATTTATGATCAACTATTCACAAGATTATTCTCAGAAATATTCATCCACCTTAAATACAGATTTGTTTCCTAGTACTGAAGACTAACTTCAGTGAATGGTGCACACAAATCCTAATATTTCTACAGTAAAACCTAGTTCAACATCAATGCAAGCATTTTCCTATGGGACATGATGTGTATTTTGCAGTTCATTTTTATTAAACAGTGGTACATTACTATTTCTTCAGTTTATGCACATCATATGATATATATTTCATCCACAATTTCACAAATTTATAGGCATTTGTTTCAATTTCAATCACCTCCTGCTTCAGAACACATATATTCCTCCAGGGTTCTTGACTGGTCTTGTCATGAGACTTCTTTCCAAACACATTATTTTTGATTTTCATAATCATATTTGAAGCAAAACTCACACACTCTTCATGATAAACCATAACCCTAATATTACCGTTAGATGTATAACTGGTTGTAATGAATGTATGAATATCAATTTAAGATTTCCAGTATATTTTCAGATATCAAATCAATCCACTATTTAAAGTTGGAACCAGTTATATTATTTATTCACAGTATGGTCTATTCATACATTATTTCTATATCCATTGACACAGGGTACTCCACTTTTTTCCCCCAATATTTATACGTCTTCAAAATATTGCCCCCAGTAATGGTGGAAGAAATGCTCATGTCACCTGATCTACATATAAATTTTAACACAGTAATATTCTGGACACAGAAAGCAAAAGTCACTCTTATGATTGTAACAAAGCCTAAAAGAAAAGTGAGCATGGATTACTAAAAATATCCATGTCCCAGTTTCTTAATGCTGTAAAATGTAAATCCTATTGATAAATCCTATGTATTTGTTTCTTTCTAAGATTATATATTCAAACTCAACCCTGTTCAAAATGTCTAATCCTATCCCTCACTTTATACATTGCCTGATTTCTTAATGTCTCTATTGATATCTGGTTTCCTACATATTTTCCCCATTTCATCATTGTGTCTCACTCTTCACATGTGCTGATATTTACATTCACTCTCTTATTGAAAACCAATTGCTAAAAATCTTTTGTTCCAAATCCTATACTCATTGTTGTTTCTAAACCTAGAGAATATCGTCCTAAACCTACGGACTTTCCCTTTGTGACTGGATGTTCTCTTCAACTTTCAATCATCCAAGGTACAAGGTCCTATGTTATTGTATATCGATTTATCTGAGACATCTGTGCAGAACATAATTCAAAGATAAGTAACCCACTCAAGGGCCCAATGCCCATCTGAGCTTCAAATCCTGCCTAGATTTCTGTTTTCATACTTTTATTTTACCTATATATTCTTGTAAATATTGCAGATTCCCAGAACGAATATTCATCCTGCAGAATGATTCCTAACCCAAATCGAACGTGATATTAACCCTAACCATACACTGTTTCCTCAATCTAACTTTACAGAAGAGCAGGGACAGTGTGACCAGGAAAGTCTCAGTGGAGAAACCCTGCTTTGGGCCTTTTGCTTACCTATTTTTCTGTTGCCCTGAATGTCAGGAAGTTCTTGACCTCAGGCTAACCCTTTGTAAAGCCTGAAGAAAACAGTTTTCAAATGGAAATGAATGGGCATCACCTATGGCTCTTTGCTTAATTTCTTTGGAAAGGGATGTGTCTGAATCAGCCTCTTGGCCCTGTGTGAGGCTGTGACTTGGATTCTCAGCACCTGGTGGATCTAAAGAAAGATCGAATGTGTGCATCCAAAACCAAAATGGCAAAAAGTTCACTCATTTTGGATGAAGTATCTTCCCTTCCTCTATTAGATTCCTGACCTCCATCAATTGAGAATAGGGATTTTTTGGGTCATATGAGTCCTTCAATCCCTAAAGAGGTGCTTGGGTTTCTCATGATTCCCATTCACATAAAGAATCTGTACCTATCAATCAGAAGTAGTCAGTCAATATTGCTCCCAGAAATGGTGGAAGAAATACTCATGTCACCTGATCTTCATATACATTTATTCACAGAAATATACTGGACACTAAATTCAAAGTTCACATTTATGATTGTACCAAAGCCAAAATGGAAAATTAACATGGATTACTAAAATCATCCATGTCCAAGATTACTTATGCTCTCAAATGTCAATCCTATTGATGACTACATATTTGTTTCTTCCTAAGATTGCATATTCAAACTCAACCCTTTGAAAATGTCTAAGCCGATCTCTCACTTTTTACTTTGCCTGATTTCATAATGTCCCTATTGATATCTGCTTACCTACATATTTTTCCCACTTCATCACTGTGACAGACTCTTCACATGTGCTGACATTTAAATTCATTTTCTAACCGAAACCCTATTGCTAAAGAAATTTTGTTCCAAATCATACACTCACCCTTTTTTCTATACCTACCTACTATCTTCCTATTCCTACTGACTATCCCTTTTTGACTGGATGTTCCCTTCTACATTCAATCATCCAAGGTACAAGGTCCCATGCCATTGTATATTGATTTATCTGAGACATCTGTGCAGAATGTAATTCAATGCTAAGTATCAGAATCAAGGGCCCAATGCCCTTCTGGGCTTCCAATCTTACTTGGATTTCTGTTTTCATACACACTGTTCACCTCTATATTCTTATAAATTTCGCAGGTTGCCAATACCATTATTCATCCACAAAATGATTCCTAACCCAAATTGAACCTGTTATTAACCCTAAACATACATTGTTCCCTCAATCTTACTTTACAGAAGAGCAGGGACAGAGGTGGTCTTATAATACTGGAATGTAGGGATCCTCTACCTGCTGAGAACTTCAAAGATCCATGCTGAAAGGATCCCTGGAGAATATGTAGGCAGTTATGAATGACCTGAGAGAGCACAAGTCATCTCCCATGGCAAACAACCTGGTCAGGATGAAGGGTTGTGTCTTAATCAGCCTCTCTCTTCTTAATGTAGAGAAGATGGACCAAATCAGGCCTGTATGGAGAGCTGTTCCCAGGTGCCTATGGTTGATATACCATTTTAACTTGTGAAATTGTCACATTAAGTAGGGGAAGCCTCCATCTCATGGGACCCTTGGAAGCAACTGTTAGGACAAAGTGGTTGCCAAGGCAGTGACTTCATTCAGATCCTGAAGGAAGTAACCTCACCTCACTTCCTCGGTGATGGAAATTGACATCCAGGAAGCCAAGCACACAGAGCCTGTCCCAGTCCCACTCCCAGTGGTGTCACTAGTTTTGAATTACCAAGGACAGAGTCAGTTTATCTTGGTACCTATAGATGTGAGAATGGCCATATGCCAGGAAAGCTCTGAAGAGCGGGCTTGTATGAGAAAAGAGATAGTGGCTCACCACTGGCTTCTGACAAGTCTCAGTGAAGAAACCCTGCTTTGGTACTTTTAATTACCTATTGTTCTGTTGCTCTGAATGTCAGGAAGTTTTTTGCCTCAGGCCACCCCTTTGGGAAGCCTGAAGAAAAGAGTTTTCAAATGGAAATGAATGGGCATCATCTGTGGCTCCTTGCTTAATTGCTTTGGAAAGGGATGTGTCTGAATCAGCCTCTTGGCCCTGTGTGAGGCTACGGCTTAGATTCTCAGCACCTAATGGATCTAAAGAAACATCCCACGTTTGCATCCAAAACCAAAAGAGCCAAAAGAGCAGTCATTGTGGATGAAGTCTCTCACCTTCCTCTGTAAGGTTCCTGACGTCCATCTATGAGAACAGGGATCCTTTGGGTCCAATGAGTTCTTCAAAGCCCTGCAGAGACTAGACCATACGTTCATAGGTTTCTCATGACTCCAATTAACATAAAGAATCTAAACCCCACAGTCATTAGGCCTCAAAATGGAGAAGCAGAGCAGTATTAAGGACAGGCCTCTTTGATCACTCCTGGTTCACAGGAAGGGTGTCCCAGCCACACTGACTTTAGGCAAATGGGGGCAAGGGACCTTATTTTGGATACTGTCTTTGGCTGTGCCCCTCATGAAAAACTACAGCCTGAGGTTATGATGAGTGTCTATATGAAAGAAGATGAGGGCCATGTGGAAGTGTTTTGCTTTTAATTGTCGTCATTTTTGTGGCTGTTGGAAAAGATCATGGGTCCACCTGGTCTTGAACACTGGTGTGAATCCCCTTAGAGACTGAGTTATGGAATGGACCTCAAAGAAGTATTGCCATGTATTGTTTTGGGATTTTAGGATGCCACGCATGAGAGTTGCCCTTGGAAACTGAGATCTAGGCCCAGGGTGGCTTTACACAGAGCACTGGGAATCTCAGGAAGAATATCACATGATTTTATTCTTAAAGAATTGGCAGCCATAGTTGCAAGTCAAAACACAAATGGACCACACATTGTAGACCTCAAACGCCTAGCTTAATGTGACCTTTTTGCCTGTCTTTGGGAAGCCTTGCCTGTTAGAATTCTCCAGATCTTTTATTGAAATGAGCTTCCTCTCCATTTAATGGTTCCTGAATGAATTGAAACCCACAGTGCCTCCAACTTCATCCTTGAGAAATGCCTGATAAAAAACATGAAATTTTTGAAATTCCCATGACCACTTCGCACTGTAGAATCTTTGGATGTCCTATTGATGATCACGAGTGTACCAGACAGTGCCTGATTGACTGGGTTTCACGAAAATGGTGTAGAACAGAGATGGCAGTAATTTGGAGCCTGCTGAGTAGTTGGCCTAGAAAAGTGGTGTGAAGGTGTGTGTTAAAACATCTGTGGTTGGGTGATGTGGATCTGCCATTGGCTTTCAAATGGTTTGTGACTGACATGGTGCAGCCCCCAGACCCTTGTATGTAAAGGCATGTTGTTATATGGAGAAGTTTCAGTGCAATGTTTAGAATCAGACTGCTAAGGTGAAGGGGTCAAGCTATGTGGGATAGAAGCCTGATTGGTGCATTCTCCTGCAGACCCTTACCCACCACATGTGACAGAACTCTTTTCAGTACTGTGTCCCAGTTGAACTCTTCGTATTTCATGAAGCAAATACCAAACTTCCAGTGCAGCTGCAAGAAACACAACAAAAAGTGGAGGATGAGCAAATGGCTTCCAAACTGGAAGACACTTAGCCCCCAGTGACAACAGTTTACCTACAAAAAGAGAATTCAGCACTGCTGCCTCATGTCCTTTTCTAAAATAAGAAACCATGTCCTCCAGGTAACATACATGCAGACCCAGCTTAATGGTCTCACTACAAAGGGAGCTAAAGCTCCTGACAACAACATATATTTCAAGTGCCCAACCTCAGAGGCAGTTTCTCAAGAAGTCTTTAGTCCAGCAGAGCTCCATGTTTGTGGAGTTTTACCCTCTCCCTTACATTTGGAAACTCCTCTACCACCTCCAAAGTTGTGAACTCCTGAGCATTTTCCATTCTTGATGTGTATTCACAGATTTTCTAACTCTTCTCCTCTAATTGTGTCTTAGTTGGGGTGAAGGTAATGTCAAGGCATTGTTCTGAATGAGAGTGTGAAGATTTTTGGGTAGCACATATTTGCATACACATTGGATTCTTTCTCCAATTTTTCATTTGAAATACTGAATCCCTGACTGTAAGGGGTAGAAGGAATTCTTTTTCAAAGAATAGCCTGACACTTACAAGAAACAGCCCCCAGGGAGACATCCTGTCTGGGAGACATCCTGTAGTCATCTGTGTTCCTGAGACATCCTGTGGCCATCTGTCTTCCTGAAATATTCTGAGGTTATCTCACCTTGTGAAGACATCCAGGAACTGCCGATAAGAGAGCTTTCAAATCTCCAGCATATAAATTCCCCTGTGTGAACAATAAAAGTTTGCATCTTGATCAGAACTTTTGCCTTGCTGTCATCTCTCATGTCTCTTGTCCCTTCATTCCTCCCCATCTAGGTTCGCTACCCACGTTGATGTGTCCTGCAGGCTGGGACAACTGGCGCCCAACGACTGGGGCTCGAGCCTTGGACTGAGGGGGAAGATTTGGACAAGTGGAGCTCACGATTGCCTCAGCAGACACCACTGAGAGACAGATTCAGGAGGAGAGTGGGGATGACGCACAGTGAGTGACCCACCATGGGAAAAGCAATTTCGTCACATGATTTGTTTTTGTCAGGCCAAAAGGAATCCTTAAATACATGGGGGCACGTGTTTAGAAAAATGACTTAAAATTTTTCTTTTCATACATTGAAAAATTGTTTCCATGGTTTCCCCTTGAAGGGACCATTGATGGTAAAAGATGGCTTAGAGTAGGAGACATTTTAAAAGATTATTATGAATCCTTTGGCCCAGAAAAAGTGTCTGTTCCTACCTTTTCTTTCTGGAAATAAATTAGTGAAATTCTTAAAAATTCACCCTTTGACAATGGTACCTTAATACTTGTCAGGATTGGGGAAGAGACTATGCAAAAGACCTCTCGTCCCTTCTCGGCATGCCCATCAGTTAGTATAGACATAGACCCTTCTTAGTCTCCCCAGGACCCTGGGAACCTTCCTGATCTTCCTCAAAATCCCACCCTAATGAATAAGGCTCCAATGGTTTCCAACAGCCTTTATGCAGTTTTAAATCCCAGAGAAACATTGACCCCTGGGGAGGAGGCTACCTTGGAGAAGGAAGCAGCTCGCTACCATTCAGAAGACCCGCCACCTCTCAGGACCCTGCCACAGCCTATAGGACTTACACATTCCCCTCCCTCCTATATCCCTCCTGCCTTTTGTGCTCTGGCCCTTCAGGGGCCAAATGTCCCCCCAGATATTTTTTCCCCACTTCCCTTGCCTAATCCGGCTCCCTTCAGAGAGTCTCTCCAACATGGATGGGAACAGATCCAATTTTTAAAAGAATAAAGATCCCTTGACTCTGAGCTCTCTACATTAGCCTTAGGAATGGAGTCAACACAAGCTGACCCACAGTGGTCTAATACAAAGGCGAAGCCGCTCCATCAGCCTGTGCTCGCCTTCCCAGTCACCAACAGTCAGATAGATAAGCCTGCTCAGGCTGAGGTCAAAGACTTAGAAGAGGATCAAGAGGAGGAAGCGGAGGAAATGGATCAAGGAGATCTGGACTTAGAGGATGAGAAGTTCACCCCTAGGCAGGAAGGAACCCAGAGTGTCTACAAAAAATTTAGCCTCCATTTTCTTGAAAAACTTAAAAAGGCTTGTGCTCACTATGGCCCCACTGTGCCCTACACGTTGGCTTTATTAGAAAGCCACAACACACAATTTCTTACTCCCAATGATTGGAAATTTTTAGACAGAGCTGCCCTCAGTGCCGGAGACTTCCTACTATGGAATGCAGATTTCAAAGAGCCCTGTCAGAAACTGCTCAAAAAAAATTTAACAAAGGCCTCCTCTAAATCCTGGACTTATGTTAAGCTAGTGGGCAATGCAACTTTTGACACTAAAACTAAACAGGCACGTTTCCCTGCTGGACTTTTTGCGCAGATTTGGATGGCTGGCTTACATACTTGGAGACGCCTCCCTGAAAGGGCCTCGGCTATCACTTCCCTGGCCAGAATTCGACAAGGGCCCGACGAGCCTTATAGCGACTTTGTTCCCCGGCTTTACCTAGCTGCGGAATGCTTGCTTGGACCAAGCGAAAGCGAAAGCACCTTTGTAAAACATCTTGCCTTTGAAAACGCCAACCCAGCATGTCAGGATGTTCTTCGACATCATAAGGATAAAGGGAAACTTTCTGACTTTATTAGAGTCTGTGCAGGGGTGGGTGCAGCCCATGCCATGGGTCTCACTTTAGTGCTCCCTTTACCAAGGCCTTTTACAATCCTGGCTCACGTATTTGCTTTACTTGTAAACAACCAGGCCATTTTGCACGCAAGTGTCCGATAGGCAAACAAAGAGTAAGAATAGCGTCTCCTAAAAACTGGAGCTAAACGCCCCCAGCTACACTTTGTCCTTGATATGGTAAAGTTCATCACTTGGCCAGTGAGTGTAGATCAATGACAAATGCCCTCGGACAGCCTATTTCTTCCTGCTTCTCAGGAAACTCCCTGGGGCAATAAGGTTTGTTCCCTTCCAAACTCCCAACCTACCTCAAAATCCTTCTCCACAATTGGCTCCCTCCAACTACCCACTCCAGGCAGTGCAGGATTGGACCTCTGTACCACCACTGATACAACATTAGACTCAATGCAAGGGCCCCAGATAATACCAACTGGAATTATGGGTCCCCCTCCATCTCATACGTGTGCCCTTCTTCTTGGAAGAGCCTCTACTACCTTAGAAGGTGTTCAGGTCTTCCCTGGCATTAATGATAATGATTTCACTGGAGAAATAAAAATACTGGCCACAGTTATTAATAGAGTTGCGGCCATCCCAGGAGGAAAAAGTCTTGCACAATTAATACTCCTTCCCTTAGATTAAGGGGCACTTCCACCACCCAAACCTACTGTGGGGGACTGCCTCCTTGGGCTCCTCTGAGGTATATTGGGTTCATCCAATTTCTCATAATAAACACACCCTTACCTTACTTATTGAAGGAAAGGAATTCCAAGCAATTTTAGTTACTGGAGTTGATGCGACAATTATTTCTCAAAAATACTGGCGATCAGGTTGGCCCCTCACCCCATCCTTGACTGACCTTAAAGGGATAGGAAAGTCAAAAAATCCTCTGGTCAGCTCTACTGCTCTTAGCTGGACTGATAAAGAGGGTAATAAGGGAACTGTCACTTCTTTCGTTGTTCCTGACCTCCCTGTTTACCTATGGGCCTGAGATATTTTGAGTCAAATGGAAGTTATTCTTGCCAGTCCCAATTCCATGGTGACTCATCAAATGCTCCGTATGAATTTTGTCCCTGGTACAGGCCTTGGGAGGCTGAGACAAGGACTGGTGGGGCTTATACAACCCATAAAAAAAAATACATATGGACTTGGATATTTGGATTTTTAGTGTCGGTCCCTGACCCTCCTGTACCCCATGCAGATAAAATTATTTGGGAGACTCAGACTCTTGTGTGGGTGGATCAGTGGCCCCTTACCCATGAAAATTTGGAGGCTGCCTCCATGTTAGTGAAGGAACAGGTGGCAGCCCGCCATGTAGAGCCCTCAACCTCACCATCATACACTCCTATTTTTGTTATCAAGAAAAAATCAGGCAAGTGGCGCCATTTACAAGATTTGTGTGCCATTAATAAAGTTATACTCCCGATGGAAGCACTACAGCCAGACATTCCCACACCAGTGGCTATTCACAAAAACTATTGTAAAATGGTTATGGACTTAAATGTTTGCTTTTTTATCATTCCTTTACATCCTGAGGATAGACCCTATTTTGCCTTTAGTCTTTCTTGCATTAATATTCAGGGCCCTATGCAGAGACTTCAATGGAAGGTTCTTCCCCAAGGTATGGCCAACAGCCCTACTCTTTGCCAAAAATAGGTTGCTCAAGCAGTAGACCCTGTGAGAGAGTGAGGGCCACAAATTTATATTTTACATTATATGGATGATTTGTTAATTTCTGCACCTAATACCCATGACCTTAATAATTGTTACTTGGACTTTTACAAAATCCTCACTACCTTGGGACTACAGATAGCTCCTAATAAGGTTCAAACACAGGACTCTTATAAGAGTTTGGGCCTTAAAATTCTAGAAAATCAGATCCAAATTTCTAAAATACAAGGACGTGTGGACCATCTTCACACCCTTAAAGATTTTCAGAAATTACTGAGGGATATTCAATGTCTAATAACATATTTAAAATTATGCACTTGTGTACTTTTGACCCTTAATGATATTTTGAGAGGTAATTCCCACCCCTCCTCCCCTCAAAATCTTACTCCCAAGGCATGACAGGCATTAAACCAAGTAACAGAAGCCATTGCCCAACAATTTGTTACACAAATTTCTTATTACCTTCCTCTGCTTCTGGTTATTTTACACACTCCTCATACACCCACAGGAATATTTTGGCAGCGAGATCCACATTTTAAAAATAAAGACTGCCCCTTGTTTTGGGTCCATTTACCCACCACATCCTCGAAGGTTATTACTGTTTATCTTGCTCAGGTAGCTTCTATTATTTTTAAAGGTCATTTGATTTCTCTACAACATTTTGGCAAACACCCTGATAATAATTTTATTCCATATACTAAGGACCAAACCCAATTTTTACTAGAGACAAGGGATGAATGTGGTATTGCCCTATCAGGCTTTTGGGAACAATTGATCACTACCTCCCCAAAGACCCCCTTTTACATTTTGTCCAGTTACATCCATTTACTTTTCCTGAAATTACTCAAAAGGCTTCCATTCCTCAATCCCTTACTGTCTTTACAGACGGTTCCTGTAATGGCCGAGCGGTCTTTGTTGTCAATAACAAGCCTACCACCTTTGATACTGTCTATCAGTCACCACAGTTTGTGGAATTGTTTGACATAACACAAGTTTTTATAACATTTTTTATAATCCTGTTAATATTTATAAAGACAGTGCCTACATTGCTCATTCTGTGCACCTGCTGGTGATTTCACCCCCCATTAAGGCTTCTAACAATGCGGCCTTTCTGTTTCACCAGCTTCAGCAGCTAATTCAGGCCAGACAACACCCATTTTTCTTAGGACACATCAGGGCACACTATGATCTTCCCAGTCCTCTAATTCAAGGTAATGCCCAAGCTGATGCAGCAACTCCTTCCATCTTTCCAATTTTTGTTGGCTCCATTCAAAAGGCCATGGAGTTACACAATATACACCATTTAAATTTCCAGAGCCTTTGATTACTTTGTAAAATTACCAGCAACAGGCACGAGAAATAGTAAAAGCATGCCCTGGTTGTGCTGTCTCCCTCCCCATTCAACACTTGGGAGTTAACCCCCGAGGATTACTGCCCGATCAGTTTTGGCAAATGGATGTTACTCATTTTCTTGAATTTGTAATAACCAAATATATACACGTTTCTGTAGATACCTTCAGCGGCTTTATTTTTGCATCACCACATTCTGGAGAGGCTACCAAAGATGTCCTTTCTCATCTTGTTTCAGCCTTTTCTGTTATGGGTAAAACAATACATATTAAAACAGATATTTATCCTACATTTACCATTGCCAAGTTTAAACAGTTTTGTGCTACCTTGCAAATTTGTCATACTACTAGAATTCCATACAACCCTCAGGGCCAAGGCATTGTGGAACTTGCCCACCTTAACTTAAAAACTTGGCTATCCCTCCTTAAGGCTTCCTCCCTTGTATTTACCACACCCAGGCATCACCTTAACAATGCATTATTTGCCCTTATTTTTCTTACCCTAGACAATGAAGGCGATTCGACAGCAGACAGACACTGCCATCCCTCGTCCAATTCTGTTCGCCCACCTGTTATGTGACACAATCCACTTAAAAATAAATGGAAAGGCCCAGATCCTGTCCTCATCTGGGGAGGAGGCTCAGCTTGTGTTTTGGACCAAGATCAAACAGCCCCAAGATGGTTACCAGAACTCCTGGTTAAACAGGTTAATGACTTACCTCAAAACAGGGACAGAGGCACTCCTCATGAGGACAAAATTTCCTCTTTTTCAGATGCAGCCAACAATCTGCCAGCCTTGGAATAACAGTTCCTGTGGGCACAGGTACACTGGCTTAGGCACGTCTATTCACTCTTACCATCGCCTCTCTCAACAAATTATAAACTCTATCAGGAACAACTGATAAAAACTCTATCAGGAACCATTAAAGATTTGCAGGACCAAATAGACTCCCTGGCAGAAGTGTTCCCTCAAAAAAGACGAGGCTTAAATTTGCTGACAGCTAACCAGGGAGGTATTTGCTTGGCCTTAGGGGAACGATGCTGCATTTATGCCAATAATTCTGGCATAGTATGCACTAAAATTAAGCAGCTTCAAGAAGATCTAGAAAAGAGATGAAGGGAAATATTTGAAAATCCCCTCTGGACTGGGCTTAATGGATTTTTACCCTACCTTCTTCCCCTATTAGGCCCTTTGTTGGGTTTACTTTTAATGGTGTCCCTAAAACCCTGCATTATAAACAGGCTGGTACAATTTATTAAAGAACAGATTAATATTTTGGCCTCTAAGCCCATACAGGTCCACTATCATTGCCTGGATATGGAAGACAGTGCTGCCAACATTTAAAAGGATGTTCTACCCTCCTCACAAGCTTATTTCTTAAGTTTACATGCCCACAGATCTCGCTTTCTTACATAAAACTCTAAGTAACAGCTCTGACCAACGATCTTCTGCACTTGCCATAAGGGTTCGTCCTCCATGGGCCGCTCCACTTGGGGGAGGACGCACCCATGGAGTGAGGACGTTAGGGCATAATAACGGAGGGTGCAGGAAGGACTGCAGGAGGATGGATCCATGGTTCCCAAAATCCAGGTCTTCTGAGTGACACGCTCTGGTGCATGGCAGTTGGCATGCTTCCCCCTCAAAGCCGTCTCCTCAAAAAACATGCCAAGGCCACCACGAAATCTAGTAAACATGCTCGATCAGATCAGGAGATATTCTAAGGCCTGCTAGAGAAACAGAGCCTCTATAACCCCCTAAAACATTGGCCTGTAAGGTATGGTCAAATATTTTATATAAGAAAGGGAGAAGATGTCAGGGGCTAGAAGGAAGTTCTCCTTCAAAGAATAGCCTGACACTTACAAGAAATAGCCCCCTGCGAGATATCCTGCCTGGGAGACATCCCGCAGCCATCTATCACCCTGAGACATCCTGCAGCTATCCGTCTTCCTGAAATATCCTGAGGTTATCTCACCCTGTGAAGACATCCAGCAACTGCCGATAAGAGAGCTTTCTCATCCGCAGCATATAAATACACTGTGAGAACTATAAAAGTTTTCAGCATGATCAGAACTGTTGTCTTGCTGTCATCTCTCATGACTCTTTTCCCTTCATTCCTCCCCAACAAGGTTCAACGCCCACGTTGAAGTGTCCAGCCGGCCCGGACACCTGACACTAAACCATAACCTACTAGACTTTGACTACTAATACTAATATGATGGAGAAAAATAATCCAACAGAATGGAAATGCAAGCAGTACAGATGAGGCATGGTGTATAGTTGGACTTGCCTTTTGAATGATATAGGGTAGGTGTTATAAATCTAGCTAATTTATAATTGAAATAGTTCTCCACATGTTTTTAAAGTTAGCACATATGTGAATACCTGTCTCCCATTCTCTGTAGCCAATTCAGCACATGTATTTTTATATGCACATATAGAATCCTACCTGGTATCACACGTATATTTTTCTGAGGTGTCTCACTTGGCAAATACAAATTGTGAGAAGAGATCACTCCTCCTAAACTCTGTTGGAACTGAAAATTCAACCTATGGGTGAGCCTCCTAGTAGAAAATTCAACCTATGGGTGAGCCTCCTAGTAGAACAACAAGCCATACATAAATCCATGTTGAGTAAAATAAATATTTTTGCATCTGTGGCTGATGTACATTTCATGAAGAATTTCGATTGGCATATATATTGCTACATCTTATTGTCTGTTTTTGTTTTTTTAATATATATATATATATATATATATATATATATATATATATATATATATATACAATCTTCAAATTTTTCCAAATATAAAATATATGTGTCTTATATACACTACCTAAATTCTTTCATGTTCATGTATGTGGATTTATAATCAACATTTCACAAGATTATTCTCAGAAATATTCATCCACCTGAAATACATATTTGTTTCCTATTACTGAAAACTAACTTCAGTGAATGGTGCATACAATCCTAATATTTCTACATTAACTGACCCTGTTTAACATCAATGCAAGTAGATTCCTATGGGACATGATGTTTATTTTGAAGTTTATTTTATTCAACACTGGTACAATACAATTTCTACTGTTTACGAACATCATAGGACATATATTTCATCCATAAGTTCACAAATTTATAGGCATTTGATTCACTTTCAATCATTTACTGATTCAGAACACATGTATTCCTCCAGGTTTCTTGACTGGTCTTTTCATGAGACTTCATTTCAAACACATTATTTTCAATTTCCATAATCATTTTGAAGCAAAACTCACACACTCTTCATGATAAAACATAACCCTAATATTACCATTAGATGTATTACTGGTTAGAATGAATAATTGTATATCAATATAAGATTTTCTGTATATATTCAGATATCAATTCAATCTATTATTTAAAGTTGGAACCAATTATATTATTTATTCACAGTGTGGTCTATTCATGAATTATCTCTACATTCATAGACAAAGGGTACATCTATTTGTAACCCCAATACTAATTTATTCGTCTTCAAAATGTTGCTCCCAGAAATGGTTTAAGAAATACTCATGTCACCTGATGTACGTATGCATTTATCACAGTAATATTCTGGACACAATAAGCAGAGGTCACACTTATGATTGTACCAAAGCCTAAATGGAAAGTGAGCATGGATTACTAAAAACATTCATGTCCAGGTTGCCTAATGCTCTCAAATGTCAATCCTATTTATGACAACATATTTGTTTCTTCCTAAGACTATATATTCAACCTCAACTCTGTTCAAATGTCTAATCCTATCACTCACTTTATACTTTCCCTGATTTCCTAATGTCTCTATTGATGTCTGCTTTCCTAAATATTTTCACCAGTTCACCATTTTGACTAACACTTCACATGTGCTGACATTTACGTTCACTGTCTGTGTGATACCCTATTGCTAAAGAACTTTTGGTCCAATTCCTGTACTCACTCTTCTTCTGAAACCTACAGAATATCTTCCTAATCCTACCGACTATCACAGTTTGAGTGGATACTCACTTCTACATTCAATCATCGAAGGTACAAGGTCCTATGCCATTGATTATTGATTTATCTGAAACATCTTTGCAGAACATGTATCAAAGCTAAGTATCCCAATCAAGAGTGCAATGCCCTTCTGGGATTCCAATCTTACCTAGATTTCTGTTTTCATACTTATATTTCACCTATATATTCTTATAAATATCACAGGTTCCCAATACCATTATTCATCAAGCAGAATGATTCCTAACCCAAATCAAACCTGTTATTAAGCGAAACCATACACTGTTCCCTCAATCTAACTTTACAGAAGAGCAGGGACAGTGTTGGTCCTAAAATAGAGGAATGTAGGGAATCTTCCACCTGTTGAAAAACTCAAAGTTTCATTCAGAAGTGATCCCTGGAGAAGATATAGGCACCACTGAAGGACCTGAGAGAGCAAAAGTCAACTTCCATGGCAAACAACCTGGTCAGTATGAAAGGTTGTTACTGAATCAGCCTCTCTGTTCTTTTTTTTATTATTGGTTGTTCAAAACCTTACAAATCTTTTGACATAACACATTCATACATTAGCATACATTAGCTTCAAGTGATTTATGAACTCCCATTTTTACCCCAGATACAGATTGAAGAATCACATCGGTTACACATCCACATTTTTACATAATGCCATACTAGTAATTGTTGTAGTCTGCTACCGTTCCTATCCTCTACTATCCCCCCTCCCCTCCTATCCCATCTTCTCTGTCTACCCCATCTACTGTGATTCATTTCTCACCTTGTTATTTTCCCATTCCATTCACAACCTCTAATATGTAATTTAGTATAACAATGAGGGTCTCCCTCCATTTCCATGCAATTCCCCTTTTCTCTCTCTTTCCCTCCCACCTCATGTCTCTGTTTAATGTTAATCTTTTCTTCCTGCTCTTCCTCCCTGCTCTATTCTTAGTTGCTCTCATTATATCAAAGAAGACATTTGGTATTTGTTTTTTAGGGATTGGCTAGCTTCACTAAGCATAATCTGCTCTAGTGCCACCCATTAGAATATGGACCCAAACAGTCCTGTTTGGAGAGCTGGTATTGGGTGCCTATGGTTGATATACATTCTAACTTGTGAAAGTGTCACAGTACGTAGGGGCAGCCTCCATCTCATGGGACCCTTGGAAGCAACTGTTAGGACAAAGTGGTTGCTAAGGCAGTGACCTCATTCAGTTCCTGAAGGAAGTGACCTCACCTCACTTCCTTGGTGATGGAACTCTAAGAACTTGTTATCCAGGAAGACAGGCACCCAGAGCCTGTCCCATTCCCAGTCACAGTGGTCTCACTTGTTTGTATATACCAAGGACAGAGTCAGTCTTTCTTGGTACCTACTGATATGAGAATGGCCAAATTCCAGAAAAGCTCTGAATAGGGGCCTTTCCTGAGGAAAGCAGATAGTGGTTCACCACTGGCTCCTGACATCTTCACAGAGTTGGTTAAGGAGACAACATCTGAGACAGGACAGGACATTTCTGGGGAACATACTATGGCCCACCAGTCAGAGGACACTCTGGATAGTCACCGACCTACTTTGGGGAAGGAGGTGCCTCTGTGGGTGTCGCTGTGTGTTTGTGGATTTGTCTCATGTTCTGAGAATAGATAGAACAGGCGGTTTGTTTGGTTTTGAGTGAACTATTTCTAGTAAGTCATTTGACAAGGCGAGTGTTTCTATGTCTGTGTATCCCACTGTGTCCATGGTTATAGACATTAGAAAAGAGAATTCATCAATTGATGTGTCCTGTCTAGTAGAAAGCTTCCCATAATTTATTCTGCCAAATTGATGAATGGATTTTTCCTTGCCTTATCGATGGGCAACACGTGCTATCTTCCAAAGTTCCTGCATTCTTCCTGAATTCTGGCCACTCTACAGAATAGGCTCATGGTTTTGCGTCCAAGATATGTACCACTTCCAAGCCCTGTTACATGGCCATGTACTGGATAGCTGAAGGGAATGGCGAGCATCTCAGAAAACTCAAATATCAGTGTGACCAATAAAGTCTCAGTGGAGAAACCCTGCTTTGCTTACCTATTGTTCTGTTGCCCTGAATGTCAGGAAGGTCTTTGCCTCAGTCCACCCCTTTGTGAAACCTGAAGAAAACAGGTTTCAAATGGAAATGAATGGGCATCACCTGTGCCGCTTTGCTTAATTGCTTTGGAAAGGGATGTGTCTGAATCCGCCTCTTTGCCCTGTTTGAGGCAATGGCTTAGATTCTCAGCACCTGATGTATCTTAAGAATGATCCCATGTGTGCATCCAAAACCAAAATGGCCAAAAGAGCAGTCATTGTGGATGAAGTCTCTCCCCTTCTTCTGTTAGGTTCCTGACCTCCATCAAGTGAGAATAGGGATCCTTTGGGTCAAATGATTTCTTCAAACCCTGCAGAAGCTAGCCGATAAGTGCTTGGTTTTCTAATGACTCCAATTCACATAAAAAAATAAACCCCACAGTCAGTAGGCCTCAAATTAGAGAAGCAGAGAAGTATTAACAGCAGGCCTATTTGATTACTCCTGGTTCACAGAAAGTGTGTCCAGGCAACCCTGATTTTAGGCCATTAAGGGGCAAGGGAGATTATTTTGGAGACTGTCTTGGGCTTCGCCCCTCATGGAAACATCCAGCCAGAGGTTATGACGAGTGTCTATATGAAAGATCATGAGGGCCATGTGGGAGTGTTTTGGTTTTAATTGTGGCCATTTGTTTGGTGGTTGGAAGAGATGACTGGGTCCACCTTGACATGAACTCTGGTGTGATTCCCCTTAGAGACTGAGTTCTGGAACTGAACTCAGAGAATTATTGCCATGAATTGTGTTAGGATTTTAGGAGGCCATGCATGAGAGTCCCCCTTGAAAACTGAGATCTAGGCCAAGGGTGGCTTTCAACAGAGCACTGGGAATCACAGCCAAGATATCACGTGATTTTATTCTGAAAGACTTGGCAGCCATAGTTGAGAGTCGAAACACACATGGTCCTCATTGTAGACCACAATGGGCCTGGCTTCATGTGACCATTTGGCCACTTTTTGAGAAGCCTTGCCTGTGAGAATTCTCCAAAGCTTTCATTGAAATGTGCTTCCTCTACATTTAATGGTTCTGGAGTGAATTTTAACCCACAGTGCCTCCAACATCATCATTGAAAAATGGCTACAAAAATACCATAAAATTTTTGAAATTCCCATGACCAGGTGGCAATGGAGGACATTTGGATGTCCTGTTGCTGGTCATGAGTATACCAGACAGTGCTTTGATTGACTGGGTTTTATGAAAATCGTGTAGAACAGAGATGCCAATAAGTTGGAGCCTGCTGAGTAGTGGGCCTAGAGCCGTGGTGGTCAGGTGTGTGATAAACATCTGTGGTGGGGCCTTGTGGATCTTCCATTGGCTTCCAAATGGCTTGGAACTGACATGGTGCAGCGAGCAGTCCCTTCTATGTAAAGGCATCTTGTAATATTGAGAGATTTCAGGGCAATGTTCAGAATCATGTTGCTATCGTCAATGGGGCAATATATGTGGTCTAGAAGTATGTTTGGTGCATTCTCTTGCAGAAACTGACCCACCACATGTGACAGAACTCTCTCCAGCACTGTGATCCACTAAAACTCCTTGTATTTTTGAATCAAATAGCAAACTCCTAGTGCAGCAGCAAGAAACACCATGAAATTTGGAGGATGACCAAATGGCTTCACAGTCCACATGGGGAGACACTTAGACCCCAGTGGTCACAGTTTACCTACAAAGAGCAAATTCAGCACTGCTGCCTCATCTTCACTGGAAAATAAGAAACCATGTCCTCCAGGTCACATTGATGCAGACCCAGCTTTGATGGTCTCACTACAAATGAAGCTAAAGCTCCAGAAAACAACATATTTTTCAGGTGCCCAACCTCAGAGGCAGTTCTTCAAGAAGTCTTTAGGCCAGCAGAGCTCCATGTTTGTGGAGTGTTTACCCTGTCCCTTACTTTTGGGAACTCCTCTACCACCTCCAGTGTTGTGAACTACTGAGCATATTCCATTCCAGATATGTATTCACAGATTTTCTAACACTTCTCCTCTAATTGTGTCTTACTTGGGGCAAAAGTAATGTCAAGCCATAGTTCTTGATGAGAGTGGGAACATTTTTGTGTAGCACATATTTGCATACACATTGGATTCATTTTCCAATTTTCCATTTGAAATACTGAATCCCTGACACTAACCCCTACCCTACTAGACTCTGACTACTAATAGTAATATCATGGAGAATAATAACCCCATCAGAATAGAAATACAAGCAGTTCAGAGGAGGCATGTTTGGTATTGTTGGACTTGCCTTTTGCATTATATACGGTAGGAGTTATAAATCTAGTCAATTTTTTTGTTGAAATAGTTCTCCGTGTGTTTTTAAAGTTAACAAATATGTGAATTTATTTCTCCCTTTCTCTGTAGCCTAGTCAGCAGATGTATTTTTATATGCATATATAGAATCCTACCTGGTATCACACGTACATTTTTGTCAGGTGGCTGACTTGGCAGATACAAATTGTGAGAAGATATCACTCCTCCTAAACGCTGTTGAAACTGAAAATTCAACCTATGGGTGAGCCTCCTATTTGAACAACATTATACATAAATCCATGTTCAGTAAAACTAATATTGTTGGATCCGTGGATGATATGTATTTCATGATAAATTTCGTTTGGCGTACATAATGCTACATTGTAATGTCTCTGTGTGTATATATATATATATATATATATATATATATATATATATATATATAGTCTCCAGATTTTTCAAAATATGAAATATATGTGCCTTATTGTGCACTCCCCAAATTCATTCATATTCATGTATGTGGATTTATAATCAACTTTTCAAAAGATTATTCTCAGAAATATTCATCAACCTGAAATACATATTGGTTGACTAGTACTGAAAACTATCTTCAGTAAATGGTGCATACAAAACATAATATTTCAACTTTGCAAGTTGGCCGCAATAGAGTGCATCACACCCAGTGTACCACGCCACATTGCAGGTGAATAACGAGTTAAAATGACAAAAGACTATCTTGTTAGGATCTTATAGAAAAATGGGTGTGCACCGAAACCTAAAAGAATGATTTACACCAACGAGGTCCGGTAATTGAGTCTCAAACGTGAGCTGAATATGCAACCGGAGATCCGGGCTTATTGATCCCTGTGGCCCGCCCCATGGCTGCAGACATCGAGGCACCACCGAGAAGCGACTAGCATCCAGGGAGAAACGTTGCTGCAGATTCTGTGGAATCCTGCCGGCTGACACCGCACTGAACCCCAGGCCGAGTTCGGGATTTCAGTCAGGGAAGGAAGCTCTACAGTTCTATCCCCCACAACGGAAACTCCACCAAGAAAACCAATGGCCACCATCTTGGAGAGCTGAAGTAACCACCGCCACTCTCCGACAGATTGCAACAATAAGACAGTTGTGTGTTTTCCGCTCATCTCCCATACAGTAGGAAATTTGCATAAAATCTCTCCTAAGCTTTCCAGGGGAGGGATTTTTAGAGAGAGCCTGCATAAAGATTGGGGGGGGAAACTAGAGGCACCTGACCTTCAACTCCCCCTCCCATCAGTGGTGAAAACGAAATCTGTCTAGCCAGGGATGGGGAAAGGGCAAACGGAAAAAATAATAAAAATAGAGTGCTGGGGTTCCCAATAGACACAATCCACACCCAAGAAACGGCAAGCCAGAGTACAGTTTGAGCTGCCGAGGGCATTACTCAGGGGAAATCTGGTCTAGCAGGAGAAACCAGGACTAGCAGGAGAAACCAGGGGACTAGAGGCCAGGCCCGCGTGACTGGACGCCTGGAGAACGCTCGCCCGCCGGCAAGAGCCGGCCCGCTGCAGGTGCGACTGGACGGCTGGAGACTGCCTGCCCACCAGCGACCAATCGCCTGCCATATGCCCGCCCTAATGGGTGGCTAGAGATCGCACAACCGCCGGTGACAGCCCACCAGCTGACTGCGCGACTGGACAGCTTGTGACCACCTGCACACCGGCGACCGGGAGCTGAAACCAAACAGAGACAGTACAGTCCCACACCCCCATGCGAACACCCGGGCAAAGACCCTGGGGCCCACCATAGCAGAGAGGTGACATCACTGGAGCTCGGCCGTCGGAATTTCTTCCCAGTGGAATCCACTTTAGCATTCACAGTCTACCAACACAAAGGAGAGTCAATAGAGATATATAAAACCAAAACAAATATATAGAAGAGAGCAGAAACACAGCAATCAAATGGAGCTGGAAAGTAATGTGAACTTCATGAAAAAACAAGGGAAAAAGGTGTACAAATAATGCCGGACAACTTAATTTTACAGGAGGACCTAGAATCATCAGAAACAGGGATAGGGAAAAAACTCAATGCATCCCTAACTCAGATGGAAAGAAATATTAGAGAAGACATGAGGCAGCAAGTCCAAGCAATAAAAGAATATTTTGAAAATGAATTAAACAAACAAATTCAAATGGCAAAGAAGGAGCTTCACCAAAAGACAGAGATCTTAAAAAAAATCAAACAGTAATCCTAGGAATGCAGAAAAATATAAACCACATTAAAAATTCAAACGAGAATATTGTAAATAGACTAGATCAAGTAGAAGTCAGAAGATCAGATAATGAATACAAAGTTTATCAACTTGAAAAGAATATAGTCAACACAGAAAAGATGCTTATATCCCATGAGCAATATATTTAAGAGATATGGGATGTCATAAAAAAACAAATTTGAGAGTCATTAAGATAGAAGAAGGCATAGAGATTCAAACCAAAGGAATGGACAACATATTAAATGAAATAATTCTAGAAAACTTCCCAGAGATGAAAGATGGAATGGATTGCCAAATCCTTGAAGCCTACATGACCTCAAACATTCAAAACCATAATAGACCAACTCCAAGACATAGAATTATGAAGATAGCCAACATGCAGAACGTGGATACACATTCTTCTCAGCAGCACAAAGATCCTACTCAAAGATAGATCATATATTATGCCATAGGGCAACCCTTAGTAAATATAAAGGCATGGAGATAATACCATGCACCATATCTGATCATATTGGAATGAAACTGGAAATCAATGATAAAAGAAGGAAGGAAAAATCCTACATCATATGGAAAAATGAACAATATTCTACTGAATGTTCAATGGGTTACAGAAGACATAAAGGAGGATATAAAAAATTCTTAGAGAAAAATGACTATACAGACACAACATACTGGAATCTATAGGACACAATGAAAGCAGTTTTAAGAGGGAAATTCATTTCTTGGAGTTCTTTCCTCAAAAAAAAAAAAAACAAATAAATGAACTCACACTACACCTCAAAAACCTAGAAAAAGAAAAGGAAAACAACAGCAAATGTAGTAGAAGACAAGAAATAATTAAAATTAGAGCAGAAATCAACGAAATTGAAACAAAAAATAACATTGAAAAAATTGATAAAACTAAAAGTTGGTTCTTTGAAAACATAAATAAGATTGACAGGCCCTTAGCCATGCTAACGAAGAGAAGAAGAAAGAGAATTCAAATTGCTAACATACGGCATGAAAAAGGCATTATCACAACAGACACTACAGAAATACAGAAGATAATTAGAAAGTATTTTGAAACCCTATATTCAAATGAAATAGAAGATAGTGAAGATATCAATAAATTTCCTAAGTCATACGATGTGCCCAGATTGAGTCAGGAAGACACACACAATTTAAACAGACAAATAACAAAGGAAGAAATATAAGAAGCCATCAAAAGACTACCAACCAAAAAAAGCCCTGGAGCGGATGGGTAAAGAGCGGAGCTCTACAAAACCTTAAAAGAAGAATTAATACCAATACTTTTCAAGCTATTTCAAGAAATAGAAAAAGAAGGTGCTCTTTCAAATTCATTCTATGAGGCCAAAATCACCCTGATCCCAAAACCAGACAAAAACACTTCAAAGAAAGAAAACTACAGACCAATGTCTCTAATGAACTAGGATGCAAACATTCTCAATAAAATCCTGGTGAATGTAATACAAAAGCATATCAAAAAATTGTGCACCATGATCAAGTAGGATTCATCCCAGGGAAGCAAGGCTAGTTCAATATACGGAAATCAATAAATGCTATTCACCACATCAATAGACTTAAAGACAAGAACCATATGATCATCTTGAGAGATGGAGAAAAAACATTCGACAAAGTTCAGCCTCCCTTTATGTTCAAAACACTAGAAAAACTAGGATAACAATGTTCAGTTACCTCAACATTGTAAAAGCTATATATGCTAAACCTCAGGCTAGCATCATCGTAAATGGAGAAAAACTGAAGGCATTCCCTCTAAAATCTGGAACAAGACAGGGATGCCCTCTATCACCACTTCTATTCGATTTAGTTCTTGAAATACTAGCCAGAGCAATTAGACAGACAAAAGAAATTAAAGACATAAAAATAGGAAAAGAAGAACGTAAATTATCGCTATTTGCAGATGACATGATAATATATTTAACAGACTCAAAAGGGTCTACAAAGCAACTGCTAGAGTTAATAAATGAATTCAGCAAAGTGGCAAGATATAAAGTCAACACGCATTAATCAAAGGCATTCCTGTATATCAGCAGCAAAACTTCTGAAATGGAAATGAGGAAAACCACTCCATTCACTATATCCACAAAGAAAATAAGATACTTGGGAATCACCCTAACGAAAGAGGTGAAAGATTTATATAATGAAAACTACAGAACCCTAAGGAAAGAGATAGAAGAAGATCTTAGAAGATGGAAAAATGTACCCTGTTCATGGATAGGCAGAACTAACATCATCAAAATGTTGATATTACCCAAAGTTCTCTACAGGTTTAAATCGGTGCCAATAAAAATCCCAACAGCATTTCTTGTAGAAATGATAAAGCAATCATGAAATTCATATGGAAAAACAAAAGACCCTGAATACCAAAAGCAATTCTAAGCAGGAAGTGTGAATCTGGAGGTATAGCGATACAAGAGTTCAAACTGTACTACAAAGCAATAGTAATAAAAACATCGTGGTACTGGTACCAAAACAGGCAGCTGGACCAATGGTATAGAATAGAGGACACAGAAACCAATCCACAAAATTACAACTTTCTTATATTTGATAAAGGGGCTAAAAACATGCAATGGAGGAAAGATAGCATCTTCAACAAATGGTGCTGGGAAAATTGGAAATCCATATGCAACATAATGAAACTGAATCCCTTTCTCTCACCATGCACAAAAGTTAACTCAAAATGGATCCAGGAGGTAGATATCAAATCAGAGACACTGTGTCTAATAGAAGAAAAAGTTGGCTACGATCTACATACTGTGGGGACGGGCTCCACATTCTTTAATAGGATGCCCATAGCCCAAGAGTTAATAACAAGAATAAACAAATGGGACTTACTTAAACTAAATTGTTTTTTTTCTCAGCAAGAGAAACAATAAGAGAGGTAAATAGAGAGCCTACATCCTGGGAACAAATTTTTACCCCTCACACTTCAGATAGAGCCCTAATATCCAAAATATACAAAAAAACTCAAAAAATTAAACAATAAGATAACAAATAACCCAATCAACAAATGGGCCAAGGACCTGAACAGACACTTTACAGAGGAGGACATTCAATCAATGAACAAGTACATGAAAAAATGCTCACCATCTCTAGCAGTCAGAAAAATGCAAATCAAAACCACCCTAAGATACCATCTCACTCCAGTAAGATCGGCAGCCATTATGAAGTCAAACAAAATAAGTGTTGGTGAGAATGTGGGGAAAAGGGTACACTTGTACACTGCTGGTGGGACTGCAAATTGGTGAGGCCAATTTGGAAAGTACTATGGTGATACCTGGGAAAGCTGGGAATGGATCCACCATTTGACCCAGCTATCACCCTTCTCGGACTATTTCCTGAGGATCTTAAAAGAGCGTACTATAGAGATACTGCCACATCAATGATCATAGCTGCACAATTCACAATAGCTAGACTGTGGAACCAACCTAGATTCCCTTCAATAGATGAATGGATAAAAAAAATGTGGCTTTTATACAAAATGGAGTATTACTCTTCATTAAAAAATGACAAAATCATAGAATTTGCAGGGAAATGGATGGCATTAGAGCAGATTATGCTAGGCGAAGCTAGCCAATCCTTAAAAAACAAATGCCAAATGTCTTCTTTGATATTAAAAGAGCAACTAAGAAAAGAACATCGAGGAAGAGCATGAGGAAAAGTTTAACATTAAACAAAGATGAGTGGGGGGAGAGAAAGGGAGAGAGAAGGGAAAGCATATGGGAATAGTAGGAGACCCTCAGTGTTACACAAAATTACATATAAGAGGATTTGAGGGGAAATGGGGGGGGGCAGTGGAGAGAATTGAACAACAGCAGATGAGGTAGAGAGGGAAGATGGGAGGGGAGGGGAGGGGGGATATTGGGGGATAGGAAAGGTCGCAGAATACAACAGTCACTAATATGCTATTATGTAAAAATGTGAATGTGTAACCAATGTGATTCTGCAATTCATATTTGGGGAAAAAATGGGAGTTCATAACCCAATTGAGTCAAATGTATCAAAGATGATATATCATGAGCTTTGTAATGTTTGGAACAACCAATAGAAATAAATAAATAAATAACGGTTTAAAATTGAGTGGGAAGAAATCAGCTAAAAATGGGTTGAGATGCATTCATTTTGCTAAGCAAAACTTTGTTTTGTTTAGTTGTAACTATCACAAATTTATTTTACCAGGAAATTGGCTTTTGAAAATGCACATAAATTGAGATTAAAGGATAATTCACCTACCTTCTTGAAAAATTCATAGCATTTCCTATATTTTTCAAATTTTATTTTTTTCGTGAATATTTTGTCATGGACCAGGTCTAGTCTTAGGCTATTCTTCCAGAATACTACCTCATCTGACAAATTCATACAATCTGTTGGATTGTTGTTTTCACCTTTTATTTAATAGTTTCTAGCTGATAATGTGTATTTTCTTTATCTTTATTTGTACGTATATACCCAACATTATCTTTGCTTTTTATGTTTTACTGGGGAAGAGACTGATCAAAAGCTCTTTGTTATATGTATCAACAATCAGACATTTAGAGCACGCAATTATTCTTAATTTTGCATGAAAATATCTTTGTACTATTTTCTTATACAGATTTAGAATTATTAATATGTCCCTACTGTAATAAGTAATTACTTCAAGAAGAATTAAACAATTGACTTTATATCAATTATGAATATGAAAAGTACTAAAATAAGGATTTGGCAATTAATACACAATTGATAGAAATTGAAATCACAAGAAAGCCATTTAAAATGTCAGTGCATATGGTTCTTAAATAATAGGTAATTCAAAAAACTTTTTTTTAATTCATAAGATTTAATATGCCGTATTACAGCTTAATGTGATATAAAACCTTAAATTATCAGTATTGATAAAAAAGAATGATACCTGTTTATTTAAATATGTTTATTTGATTTTCACTGTAAGATGTTAATTCTGGAAGGCTTGAGAATTAAGAAAGTTTTGGTCTATATTATTTTTAACAGGCTAATCAAAGTACTTTTAAATATATATGTATATATATATATATATATATATATATATATATATATATATATAATATGTAATGCATATGCATGAATATAGATACATATGTATAAAAATGTATTTTAATATATCTATCAGGAGATTATAATTATTAAATTGTCTCAAGAAAAAAACAATGACTATGAAAAACAGTCTTAAATTTAAATTTCCTAGCATACTACTGTTTGTAATGACATGAGAGAAAAACAGATATGAAAGGAAAACGAAAAAGGAAGAGAGAGAAGGGGGAAAATGAGGAAGAAAGTGAGTAAAGATGAGGGAGAGGCGTGTTCGATGTAAAGATAAAAGTGGAGGGGCTGGGTTTGTGGTTCAGTGGTAACATGCTTTTCTAGCATGTGTGGGACACTGGGTTCTATTCTAAGCACCACATACAAATAAACAAAATGAAGGTCAATCACAACTGAAAAAATAAAAAATAAAAAAGTAGAAATATTAGCAAAACTCCAAGCTTTTATGAATGTTAAATTTAAAAAAAAATTATGTAACATAGCCTTATGTAATTTCTAGACTATCCAAAAGAGTCATTAAATGTTAGATTATTAGTGCAATAACCAAAAATCCATTGCTCTTTCCTCAACATTCTGTGGCATGCTAGTGGTAAAATAAATTCTATTATAACACCAAAAAAAAAATCTAATATTTCTATAGTAACTGACCCAGTTTAATATCAAGGCTAGCAGATTCCTATGGGACATGATGTGTATTTTGACATTCATTTTTATTCAACACTGGAACATTACTATTTCTTCAGTTTATGCACATCATAGGATATATATTTCATCCACAAGTTCTCTAATTTATACGCATTTGTTTCACTTTCAGTCACTTCCTACTTCAGAACACATGTATTTCTTATGTTTCTTGACTGCTCTTTTCATGAGACTTCTTTCCAAACACATTATTGTCGATTTCCATTATCACATTTGAAGCAAAACTCACACACCCGTATGATAAACCAAACCCTAATATTACCATTAGATGTACAACTAGCTGGAATGAATGATTGTATATCAATATAAGATTTCTTACTTAGTTTCAGATATCAATTAAATCCATTATTTAAACGGAACCAGTTATATTATTTATTCACAGTATGGTCTTTTCATGCATTATCTCTATATTCATAGACACAGGGTACACCTCTTTGTACCCCCAATACTAATTTATACGTCTTCAAAATATTGCTCCCAGAAATGGTGGAAGAAATGCACATGTCACCTGATTTACATATACATTTTATCACAGTAATATTCTGGACACAAACAGCAAAGGTGACACTTATGATTTTACCAAACCTAAATGGAAAGTGAAGATGGATTACCAAAAACATCCATGTCCAGGTTGCCTAATGCTCTCAAATGTGAATCCTATTCTTGACTACATATTTGTTTCTTCCTACGATTATATATTCAACCTCAAGCCCCTTGAAAATGTCTAATCTTATCACTCACTTTATCATTTGCCTGATTTCCTAATGTCTCTATTGATATCTGCTTTCCTACATATTTTCCCCAGATTATCACTGTGACTGACTCTTCACATGTGCTCACATTTACATTCAATCTCTACCAGAAGCCCTATTGCTAAAGAACTTTTGGTCCAAATGCTATACTCACTCTTCGTTCTAAACCTACAGACTATCTTTCTAATAATACCGACTATCCCTTTTTGTCTAGAAGTTCTCTTTGACATTCCATCATTCAAGGTACAAAGTCCTATGCCATTGAACATTGATTTATCTGAGACATTTCTGCAGAACATAATTCAAAGCTAAGTATCCCAATCAAGGGCCCAATGCCCTTCTGGGCTTCAAATCTTACCTAGATTGCTGTTTTCATTCTTATATTTCACTTTTACATTCTTGTAAATATTACAGGTTCCCATTACCATTATTCATCCCGCAGAATGATTCAAATCGAACTTTTATTAACCGTAACCATACACTCTTCCCTCAATCAAACTTTACAGAAGAGCAGGGACAGAGTTGCTTTTACAATACAGGAATGTAGGGGTTCTTAAACCTGCTGAGATCCTCAAAGGTCCATGCAGAAATGATCCCTGGAGAAGATGTAGGCAGCTATGAAGGAGTTGAGAGAGCAAAAGTCATCTTGCATGGCAAACCCCCTTGTCAGGATGAAGGGATGTGTCTGAATCAGTCTCTCTATTCTAAATGTAGAGAAGATGGACCAAACCAGGCCTGTGTGGGGAGATGTTCCCAGGCGCCTATGTTTGATATACCATTCTATCTTGTGAAATTGTCACCGAAAGTAGGGGCAGCCTCTATCTCATGGGACCCTTGGAAGCAAATGTTAAATCAAAGTGATTGCCAAGGTAGTGACCACATGCAGTTCCTGAAGAAAGTGACCTACCTCACTTCCTTGGTGATGTAACTCTCTGAACTTGGAATCCAAGATGCCAGGCTCCCAGAGCCAGTCCCAGTCCCAATCCCAGTGGGCTCACTTGTTTGGATGTACCAAGGACAGAGTCAGTATTTCTTGGTATCTACTGATGTGAGGATTGCCAAATGCCAGGACAGATCTGAAGAGGGGCCTTTCCTGAGAAAGCAGGTAGTGACTCACCGCTGGCTCCTGAGAACTTCACAGAGTTGGCAAAGGAGACAGATCTGAGACATGACAGGACATTTCATTGGAACATAATATGGCCCAACAGACAGAGGACACTCCAGATAGTCAGAGACATACTTGCGGGAAGGAGATGCCTTTGTGAGTGTGAGTGTCAGTTTGTGGTTTGTCTCATATTCTGAGAATAGGTAGGAAAGACAGTTTGTTTGGTTTGGAATAGACTGTTTCTAGTAAGTTTTTTGACAAGGTGAGTGATTCTATATCTGTGTATCCCACTGTGTCCGTGGTTGTAGACATTAGAAAAGAGAATGCATCAATGGATATGTCCTGTCTAGTAGAAAGCTTCCCAGCATTCATCCTGCCCAATTTATGAATGAACTGCAGCTTGCCTTATGGATGGACAACACCTACTATCTTCCTAAGTTTCTGTTTTCTTCCTGAATTCTGGCCACTCTGCAGAATAGGCTCATGGTTTTGTGTCCAAGATATGTACCACCTCCAAGCTCTGTGACATGCCCATGTACTGGATAGCGGTAAGGAATGGGAACATCTCAGATAACTCAGATATCAGTGTGACCAGGAAATTTTCAGTGGAGAAACCCTGCTTTGGGCCATTCTCTTACCTATGTTTCTGTTGCCCTGAATGTCAGGAAGGTCTTTGCCTCAGGCCACCTCTTTGTGAAGCCTGAAGAAAACAGTTTTCAAATGAAAATGAATGGCCATCTCCTGTGGCTCTTTGCTTAATTTCTTTTAAAGGGATGTGTCTTAATCAGCCTCTTGGACCTGTGTGAGGTTGTGGCTTAGATTCTCAGCACCTGATGGATCTAAAGAAAGATCCCATGTGTGCATCCAAACCAAAATGGCAAAAAGATCCGTTATGGTAGATGAAGTGTCTTGCCTTCCTTTGTTAGGTTCCTGACCTACATCAAGTGAGAATAGGGATCCTTTGGGTCAAATGAAATCTTCAAAGCCCTAAAGAAGTGCTTGGGTTTTCTCATTATTCCAAATCACATAAAGAATCTATACCTGACAGGCAGTAGGCTTCAAAATGGAGAAGCAGAGCAGTATTAACTGCAGTCCTATTTTATCACTCCTGCTTCAAATGCAGGGTGTCCAGGCCCCCATGACTTTAGGCAAATTAGGGGTAAGAGAGCTTATTTTGGACACTAACACATACCCCACTAGACTCTGACTACTAATCCTAACATGATGGAGAATAATAACCAAAACAGAATAGAAATACAAGCAGTTCAGAGGAGTCATGTTGTATAATTGGACTTGCCTTTTGCATTATATAGGGTAGGAATTATAAATCTAGTCAATTTTTAATTAAAACAGTTCTCCATGTGATTTTAAAGTTAACAAATATGTGAATTCCTCTCTCCCTTTCTCTGTGGCCTATTCAGCACATGTGTTTTTATATGCACATATAGAATCCTACCTGGTATCACATGTACATACTTGACAGGTTGCTGACTTGGCAGATGCAAATTGTGAAAAGAGATCACTCCTCTTAATGCTCTTGGAACTGAAAATTCAAACTATTGGTGACCTTCCTAGCTGAACAAAATTATATATAAATCCATATTCAGTAAAAAGTATATTTTGGGATGTGTGGATTATATATATTTCATGATAAATTTTGATTGGCATATATATTGCTACTTTTTAATGTCTGTGTGAGTGTGTGTGTGTATATATATATATATATATATATATATATATATATATATATATACACTCTCCAGATTTTTGAAAAAATGAAATATATGTGTCTTATTATACACTCCCTAAATTTATTCATGTTCATGTATGTGGATTTAGTATCAACTTTTCACAAGATTATTCTCAGAAATATTCATCCACCTGAAATACATATTTGTTTCCTAGTACTGAAAACTAACTTCAGTGAATGATGCATACAAATCCTAATATTTCTACAGTTACTGACCAAGTTTAAGATCAATGCAAGTAGATTCCTATGGGACATGACATGTATTTTGATGTTCATTTTTTTTCAACACTGGTACATTACTATTTCTTCAGTTTATGCACATCATAGGATATATATTTCATCCACAAGTTCGCTAATTTATATCAATTTGTTTCACTTTCAATTACTTCCTGCTTCAGAACACATGTATTCCTCCATGTTTCTTAACTAGTCTCTTCATGAGACTTCTTTACAAACACATTATTTTCGATTTCCATAATTACTTTTGAAGCAAAACTCACACACCCTTAATGACAAACCATAACCCTAATATTACCATTAGATGTATAACTGATAGGAATGAATGACTTTGTATCAATATAAGATTTCTTATATATTTTAAGATATCAATTTAATCCATTGTTTAAAGTGGAATCAGTTATATTATTTATCCACAGTATCATCTATTCATGCATTATCTCTATATTCATAGACACAGGGTATACCTCTTTGTACCCGCAATACTAATTTATACATCTTCAAAATATTGCTCCCTGAAATGGTGGAAAAAATACTTATGTCACCTGATCTACATATACATTTTATCACAGTACTATTTTGGATACAAAATGCAAAGATCACACATATGTTTGTACAAAAGCCTAAATTGAATGGGAGCATGGATTACTAAAAACATTGATGTCTAGGATGCCTAATTCTCTCAAATGTCCATCCTATTGGTGACTACATATTTGTTTCTTTGAAGATTATATAGTGAATATCAACCCTGTTAAAATGTCTAATCCTATCACTCACTTTATACTTTGCCTGATTTCCTACTGTCTCTATTGATGTTTCCTTTCCTACATATTTTCCCCAGTTTACCTATGTGACTGACTCTTCACATGTGCTGACATTGACATTCATTCTATTACCGAAACCCTATTGATAAAGAACTTTTGGTCCATATCCTGTACTCACACTTCTTGCAAAACCTACTGACTATCTTCCTAATCCTATGGACTATCCCTGTTTGAGTGGATGTTCTTTTCTACAATCTATCATCCAAGGTACAAGGTCCTATGTCATTGATTATCGATTTATCTGAGACATCACTGCAGAATGTAATTCAAAGCTAAGTATCCCAATCAAAGGCCCAATGCCAATATGGACTTTAAATCTTACTAAATTTCTGTTTTCATACATATTTTTCAACTCTATATTCTTATATATATCACAGATTCCCAACACCATTATTCATCCAGCAAAATGGTTCCTAACCCAAAACAAACATGTAATTAACACTAACCATAAACTGTTCCCTCAATCTACCTTTATAAAAGAGCAGGGACAGAGTTGGTCTTACAATACAGGAAAGTAGGGGATTGTCCACCTGCTGAGAACCTCAAAGGTCCATTCAGAATTGATCCCTGGAGAAGATGTAGGCAGGTATGAAGGTCCTGAGAGATCAAAAGTCATCTTCCATGGCAAACAACCTGTTCAGGATGAAGGCTTTTGTCTGAATCAGCCTCTCTCTTCTTAATGTAGATAAGATGGACCAAATGAGGCCTGTGTGGAGAGCTGTTCCCGGGTGCCTATGGTTGATATACCATTCTAACTTGTGAAAGTGTCACAGAAATACGGTCAGCCTACATGTCATGGGAACCTTGGATGTATGTGTTAGGACAAACTGGTTGCCAAGGCAGTAACCTCATTCAGTTCCTGAAAGAAGTTACCTCACCTCACTTTTTTGGTGATGGCACTTTCTGAACTTGGGATCCAGGAAGCCAGGCATCTAGAGCCTGTCTCAGTCCCAGGCCTAGTGGTCTCACTTGTTTGATTTAACAAGGACAGAGTCAGTCTTTCTTGGTATCTACTGATGTGAGGATGGACAAATGACAGGAAAGCTCTGAAGAGGGGCCTTTCCTGACAAAGAAGGTAGTGGCTCACTGCTGGCTCCTGACAACTTCACAGAATTGCCCATGGACACCAGATGTGAGATAGGAGAGGCTATTTGGGGGAACATAGTATGGCCTATCAGTCAGAGAACACTCCGGATAGTCACAAACCTACTTGGAGGAAGGAGGTGCTTATCTGGCTGTGGGTGTGGGTTTGTGGTTTTTTTCTCATGCTCTGAGAATATGTCCGAAAGTCGGTTTGTTTGGTTTGGAGTAAAGTGTTTCCAGAAAGTCGTATGAAAAGGCGAGTGTTTCTATGTCTGTGTATCTCACTGTGTCCGTGGTTGTAGACATTAGCAAAGAGAATGCATCAATGGATGAGTCTTGTCTAGTAGAAAGCTTCCCAGCATTCATCCTTCCCAATTTATGAATGGACTGCGTCTTGCCTTATGGATCGGCAACACCTGCTATCTTCCTAAGTTACTGTTTGCTTCCTGAATTCTGGCCACTCTCCAGAATAGGCTCATGGTTTTGTGTCCATGATATGTACCACCTCCAAGCTCTGTGACACGGCCATGTATTGGTTAAATGAAGGGCATGGCGAGCATCTCAGAAAACTCAGATATCAGTGTGACCAGTAAAGACTCAGTGGAGAAACCATGCTTTGGGCCTTTTCCTTACCTATTGTTCTGTTGCCCCTTGACCTTGTGTAATTCTGTGGCTTAGATTCTCTGAACCTGATGGATCTAAAGAGAGATCCCATGTATGCATCCAAAAGCAAAATGTCCAAAAGAGCAATCATTGTGGATGAAGTCTCTCTCCTTCCTTGTTAAGGTTCCTGACCTCCATCAAGTGAGAATAGGGCTCCTTTGGGTCAAATAAGTTCTTCAAAGCCCTGCAGATTCTAGCCCATAGGTGACTGGGTTTTCTCATGACTCCAATTCACATGAAGAATCTAAATCCCACCATCAGTAGGCCTCAAATTTAAGAAGCAGAGCAAAATAAATGGCAGGCCTATTTGATCACTCTTAGTTCACAGGAAGGGTGTCCAGGCCACCCTGACTTTAGGCAAATGAGGGGCAAGGGAGCTTATTTTGGACACTGTCTTGGGCTGCACCCCTCACGGAAACCTCCAGCCAGAGGTTATGATGAGTGTCTGTATGGAAGAAAATGAGGGCCATGTGGGAGTGTTTTGGTTTTAATTGTAGTCATTTTTGTGGCGGTTAGTAGAGATGACATGGTCCACCTTGGCTTGAACTTTGGTGGGATTCTGCATAAAGACTGAGTTCTCGTACTGAACTCAGAGAAGTATTGCCATGAATAGTGTTGGAATTTTAGGAGGCCACGCACGATAGTCGCCCTTGGAAACTGAGATCTAGGCCCAGGGTAGCTATTCACAGAGCACTGGAGATCTCAGCCAGGATATCACATGATTTTATTCTGAAAAACTTGGCAACCATTGTTGAGAGTCAAAACACACATGGACCTCACATTGTAGACCTCAATTTTCAAGGATTCATGTGACCTTTTGGCCACTCTTTGGGAAGCCTTTCCTGTGAGACATCTCCAGATATTTCATTGAAATGAGCTTCCTCACCATTTAATAGTTCCAGAATGCCTCCAACTTCATCCTTGAAAAATGGCTAGGTCAATATATCATGAAATTTTTAAAATTCCCGTGACAAGTTGGCACTGGAGATTCTTTGAATATCTTGTGGCTGATCATGAGAATAACAGTCAGTGCCTTGATTGACTGGTTTTTATAAAAATTGTGCAGAACAGAGATGCCAGGAAGTTGGAGCCTCCTGAGGAGTGGGCCTAGAGCAGTGGTGGGCAGGTGTGTGATAAAACATCTGCGGTGTGGTCATGTGGATCTGCCTTTGGCTTCCAAATTGCTTGTGACTGATATGGTGCAGCCAGCAGTCCCTTCAATGTAAAGGCATCTTGTTATATATAGAGGTTTTAGGGAAATATTAAGAATCAGGTTGCTATGGTCAAGGGGGCAACTATGTGGGATATAAGCCTGTTTGGTGCATTCTCCTGCAGACCCTGACCCACCACACGTGACAGAACTCCCTCACGCAAAGAGTAACAGTTGAATTCTTTGTATTTCATGAAACAAATACCAAAATCCCAGTGCAGCACCAAGAAACAACACGAAAAGTGGAGAATGACCAAATAGCTTCACAGGCCCATGTGGATACACTTATCCCCCCGTGTCCACAGTTTACCTACAAAGAGAGTATTCAGCACTGCTGACTCATGTTCAGTGGAAAATAAGAAACCATGTCCTCCAGGTCACATAGATGAAGACCCTGATTTGATGGTCTCACTACAAACGAAGCTGAAGCTCCCGACAACAACATATATTCCAAGTGCCCAACCTCAGAGGCAGTTTCTCAAGAAGTCTTTAGGCCAGCAGAGCTCCATGTTTTTGGAATGATTACACTGTTCCTTACTTTTGGAATCTCCTCTACCTCCTCCAAGGTTGTGAACTCCTGAGCATATTCCATTCCAGATATTTATTCACAGATTTTCTAACTCTTCTCTTCTAATTGTGTCTTACTCTGGGCGATTGTAATGTCAAGGCATTGTTCTGGATGAGAGTGGGAAGATTTTTGTGTATCACATATTTACATACACATTGGATTCATTTTCCAATTTTCCTTTCAAAATACTGAATACCTCACACTAACACCTACCCTACTAGACTCTGACAACTAATCCTAATAAGGTGGAGAAAAATAAACCAAAAAAATAGAAATGCAAGCAGTTCAGAGAAGGCATGGTGTATAGTGGAATTGCCTTTTGCATTATTTAGGGTAGGAGTTATAAATCTAGTCAATTATTTGTTAAAATATTTCTCCATGTGTTTTAAAGTTAACAAATATGTGAATTCCTGTTTCCCTGTCTCTGTAGCCTATTCAGCACATGTATTTTTACATGCAATTATAGAATCTTACCTGATACCACACGTACATTCTTGTGAAGTGGCTGACTTGGCAGATACAAATTTTAAGAGATCACTCCTCCTAAGCGCTTTAGAACTGAAAATTCAACCTATGCGTGAGCTTCCTAGTTGAACAACATTATACATAAATCCATGTTAAATAAAATAAATATTTTTGGATCTCTGGATGATATAAATTTCATGGTGAATTTCCTATAGCATACATTATGCTATTTTAAATGTCTGTGTGTGTTTGTGTGTGTGTATGTGTGTATATATATATATATATATATATATATATATATATATATATATTCTCCAGATTTTTCAAAATATGAAATATGTGTGTTATTATAAACTCCCTTAACTCATTCATATTCAAGTATGTGGATTTATAATCAAATTTTCTCAAGAGTATTCTCAAAATATTCATTCTCCTGATATACATATTTGTTTCTTAGTACTGAAAACTAACTTTAGTGAATGGTGCATACAAATCCTAATATTTCTACAGTAACTGACCTAGTTTAACATCAATGCAAGTAGATTCCTATGGGACATGATGTGTATTTGGATGTTCGTTTTATTCAACACTGGTACATTACTATTTCTTCAATTTATTCACATCATGGGATATATACTTCATCCACAAGTTCGCAAGTATATAGGCATTTGTTTCACATTCAAGCATTTTCTTCTTCAGATCACATGTATTCCTCCATGTTTCTTGACTGGTCTTTTCATGAGACTTCTATCCAAACACATTATTTTCGATTTCTAGGATCACTTCTGAAGCAATACTCACACACCTTTCATGATAATCCATAACCCTAATATTACATTTAGATGTATTACTGGTTGAAATGAATGATATTATATCAATACAAGATTTCTTATAATATTTCATATATTAATTCAATGCATTATTTAAAGTGGGAACAGTTAAATTATTTATTCAAAATGTGGTCTATTCATGCATTATGTCTATATTCATGGACACAGGGTACACCTCTTTGTACCCCCAATACTAATTTATAGCTCTTGAAAACCTTACTCCCAGAAATGCTTGAAGATATGCTCATGTCACCTGATCCACATATACATTCTATGACAGTAATATTCTGGACAAAAAATGCAAAGGTCACACTTATGATTGTACCAAAGCCTAAAAGGAAAGTGAACATGGATTACTAAAAGCATCCATGTCCAGGTTTCCTAATGCTCTCAAATGTCAATCCTAATGGTCACTGCATATTTGTTTCTTCTTAAGATTATATATTCAAACTCAACAGTGTACAAAATGTCTAATCCTATCACTCACTTTATACTTTGCCAGATTTTTTAAAGTCTCTATTATTATCTGCTTTTCTACATATTTTTCAAAGTTCATCATTGTGACTGAATTTTCATATGTGCTGACATTTACATTCACTCTCTAACTGAAACCCTATTGCTAAAGAAATTTCCGTCCAAATCCTGTACTCACTCTTCTTCCTAAACCTACCGACTATCTACATAATCCTACCGACTATCCCTTTTTGACTGGATGTTCTCTTCCTCATTCAATCATCCAATGTACAAGGTCCTATGCCATTGTAAATGGATTTATCTGAGACATCTGTGCAGAACCTAATTCAACACTACGTATCCCAATCATGGGCCCAATGCCCTTCTGGGCTTCAAATCCTAGATTTCTGTTTTCATACATATATTTTACCAATATAATTTAATAAATATCGCAGGTTCCCAATACCATTATTCATCGCTCAGAATGATTCCTAACAAAATCGAACCTGTTATTACCCAAACCATACACTGTTCCCTCAATCTAACTTTGTAGAAAAGCAGGGACAGAGTTGGCCTTAAAATACAGGAGTGTAGGGAAACTTCCACCTGCTGAGAACCTCAAAGGTCCATGCAGAAATGATCCATGGAGAAGATGTAGGCAGCTATGAAGGACCTGAGGGAGGAAAAGTCAACTTCCATGGTAAACAACCTGGTCAAGATGAAGGGATGTGTCTTAATCAGCCTCTTTCATCTTAATGTAGAGAAGATGGACCAAACCAGGCCTGTGTGGAGAGCGGTTCCCGGGTGCCTATGGTTGATATACCATTCTAACTTGTGAAAATGTCAGAGCTAGTAGGTGCATCCTCCATCTCATGGGACTCTTAGAAGCAACTTTTAGGACAAAGTTGTTGTCAAGGCAGTGACCTCATTTAGTTCCTGAAGGAAGTGACCTCACCTCACTTCCTTGATGAAGGAACTCTCTGAACTTGGGATACAGGAAGTCAGGCACCCAGAGCTAGTCCCAGTTCATGTCCCAGTGTTCAAACTTGTTTGGATTTTCCAAGGACAGAGACAGTCTTTCTTGGTACCTACTGATGTGAGGATAGCCTAATGCCAGGAAGGTCTGAGGAGGGGCCTTTCCTGAGAAAGAAGGTACTGGCTCACCGCTGGCTCCTAAAAGCTTCACAGAGTTGGACACGGAGACCAGATCTGAGACAGGACGGCCCATTATGGGGGAATATATAATGGCCCACCAGTCAAAGGTCACTCCATATTTTCACAGACCTACTTGGGGGTCTGTGTGGGTGTGGGTGTGGGTGTGGGTGTGGGTTTGTCATTTTGTCTCATGTTCTGAGAATAGGTAGGAAAGTCGTTTTGTTTGGTTTGGTGTGAAATGTTTCTAGTAAGTCTTTTGACAAGGCGAGTGTTTCTATGTCTGTGTATCCCACTGTGTCCGTGGTTGTAGACATTAGAATAGAGAGTGCATCAATACATATGTCCTATCTAGTAGAAATCTTACCAGCATTCATCCTGTCCTATTTATGAATGGTCTGCGGCTTGCCATATGGATCGGCCACTCCTAATATCTTCCTAAGTTCCTTTTTTCTTTCTAAATTTTGGCCAAACTCCAGAATAGGCTCATGGTTTTGTGTCCAAGATATGTACCACCTTTAAGCTCTGTGACATGGCCATGTACTGGATAGCTGAAGGCAATAGTGAGCATCTCAGAAACCTCAGATATCAGTGTGACCAGGAAAATCTCAGTGGAGAAACCCTGCTTTGGGCCTTTTGCTTACCTATTGTATTATTGCCCTGAATGTCAGGAAGGTCTTTGCCTCAGGCCACCCCTTTGTGAAGACTGAAGAGTTTTCAAATGGAAATGAATGGGCATCACCTTTGGCTCTTGGCTTAATTGCTTTGGAAAGGGATGTGTCTGAATCAGCTTCTTGGCCCTGTGTGAGGTTGTGGCTTAGATTCTCAGCACCTAATGGATCTAAAAAAATCCCATGTGTGCATCCAAAACCAAAATAGCCAAAAGAGCAGTCATTGTGGATGAAGTCTCTCACCTTCCTCTGTAAGGTTCCTGACCTCCATCTTTGAGAATAGTGATCCTTTGGGTCAAATGAGTTCTTCAAATCACTACAGAGGCTAGGCCATAGGTGCTTGGGTTTTCTCATGACCCCAATTAACATAAGGAATCTAAACCCCACAGTCATTAGGCCACAAAATGGAGAATCAGAGCAGTATTAAGGGCAGGCCTCTTTGATCACTCCTGGTTCACAGGAAGGGTGTCCCTGCCACACTGACTTTAGGCAAATGGGAGAAAGGGACCTTATTTTGGATACTGTCTTTGGCTTTGGCCCTCATGGAAACCTACAGCCTGAGGTTATGATTAGTGTCTATATGGAAGAAGATGAGGGCCATGTGGGAGTGTTTTGGTTTTAATTGTGGTCATTTTTGTGGCCGTTGGAAGAGATGACTGAGGCCACCTGGGCTTGAACACTGGTGTGATTCCCCTTAGAGACTGAGTTATGGAACTGACCTCAAAGAAGTATTGCCATGTATTGTGATGGGATTTTAGGAGGCCACACATGAGAGTCGCCCTTGGAAACTGAGATCAAGGCCCAGGGTGGCTTTCCACAGAGCACTGGGAATCTCAGGAAGGATATCACATGATTTTATTCTTAAAGAATTGGCAGCCATAGTTGCAAGTCAAAACACAAAAGGATCACACATTGTAGACCTCAAACGCCTGGCTTAATGTGACCTTTTAGCCTGTCGTTGGGAAGCATTGCCTGTTAGAATTCTCCAGAGATTTCATTGAAATGAGATTCCTCTCCATTTAATGGTTCCTGAATGAATTAAACCCCACAGTGCCTCAAACTTCATCCTTGAAAAAAGGCTAGATAAATACCATTAAATTTTTGAAATTCTCATGAACAGGTGTCAGTGGAGAACCTTTGGATGTCTTATAGATGATCATGAGTTTACCAGACAGTGCCTTGATTGACTGGGTTTCATGAAAATCGTGTAGAACAGAGATGCCAGTAATTTGGAGCCCGATGAGTATTCGGCCTAGAGCAGTGGAGTGTAGGTGTTTGTTAAAACATCTGTGATGGGGTCATGTGGATCTGCCATTGGCTTCCAAATGGTTTGTGACTGACATGGTGCAGCCCCCATACCCTTGTATGTAAAGGCATCTTGTTATACGGAGAGGTTTCAGGGCAATGTTTAGAATCAGATTTCTATTGTCAAGGGGGCAAGCTATGTGGGATAGAAGCCTGGTTGGTGCACTCTCCTGCAGACCCTTAACCAACACACGTGACAGAACTCCCTCCAGCACTCTGTCCTAGTTGACCTCTTCGTATTTCATGAAGCAAATACCAAACTCCCAGTGTAGCTGCAAGAAACACCATGAAAAGTAGAGGAAGACCAAATGGCTTCAAAGTCCACACTGGGAGACACTTTGCCCCCAAATGGCAACAAATTACCTACAAAGAGAGAATTCAGCCCTGCTGCCTCATGTTTATTGGAAAAAAAGAAACCATGTGCTCCAGGACACACAGAAGCAGACCCAGATTTGATGGTCTCACTACAAAGGAAGTTAAAACTCCTGACAACAACATATATTTCAAGTGCCCAACCTCAGAGGCAGTTTCTCAAGAAGTCTTTAGGCCAAGAGAGCTTCATGTTTGTGGAGTTTTTACCATGTACCTTACTTTTTGAAACACCTCTACCACCTCCAAGGTTGTTAACTACTGAGCATTTTCCATTCCAGATGTGTATTCACAGATTTTCTAACTCTTCTCCTCTTATTGTGTCTTACTTGGGGTGAAGGTAATGTCAAGGCATTGTTCTGAATGAGAGTGGGAAGACTTTTGGGTAGCATATATTTGCATACACATTGGATTCATTTTCCAATTTTCTATTCGAAATACTGAATCCCTGACTGTCAGAGGTAGAAGGAATTCTCCTTCAAAGAATAGCCTGACACTTACAAGAAACAGCCACCAGAAGACATCCTGTAGCCATCTGTCTCCCTGAGACATCCTGTGCCCATCTGTCTTTCTGAAACTTCCTGAGGTTATCTCACCTTGTGAAGACATCTAGGAAGTGCCGATAAGAGAGATTTCCCACATCCAGCATACAAATACCCCTGTGTGAACAATAAAAGTTTGCAGCTTGATCAGAACTCCTGTCTTGCTGTCATCTCTCGTGTCTCTTGTCCCTTCATTCCTCCCTATCTAGGTTCGCTGCCCACGTTGATGTGTCCTGCCGGCCGGGACATCTGGCGCCCACTGACTGGGGCTCGAGCTTTTGATTGAGGGGGACCCCGTCCTCCTGGAAGATTTGGTCAAGCGGAGCTTGCAATAACCGCAGAAGACACCACCGAGAGACAGATCCAGGAGGAGGGTGGGGATGACACACGGTGATTGACCCACCATGGGGCAAGCAGTTTCGTCACATGATTTGTTTTTGTCAGGCTACAAGGAGTCCTTCCAGACATGGGGGCGCGTATTAAGAAAAAAGACTTAAATTTTTTTTCTTTTCACACATAAGAGAGCAGTGTCCATGGTTTCCTCTTGAAAGGACCATTGATGGTAAAAGATGGCTTAGAGTAGGAGACTGTTTAAAAGATTATTATGAATCCTTTGGCCCAGAAAAAGTGCCTGTTCCCACCTTTTCTTACTGGAACTTAATTAATAGAATTCTTAAAAGTTCACCCTTTGACAATGGTACCTTAAAAGTTGTCAAGGTTGGGAAAGAGACTATGCAAATACTTCTCATATCCCCTCGACATGCCCATCAGTTAGTATAGACATAGACCCTTCTCAGGCTCCCCAGGACCGTGGGAACCTTCCTGGTCCCCCTCAAAATACCACCCTAATGAATAAGGCTCCAATGATTACCAACTGCCTTTATCCAGTTTTAAATACCGGAGACTCATTGACCCCTGTAGAGGAGGCTACCTTGGAGAAGGAAGCAGCTCGCTACCATTCAGAAGACCCTCCACCTCTCAAGACCCTGCCACAGCCTATAGGACTTACACATCCACCTCCCTGCTATATCCCTCCTGCCTTTTGTGCTCTGGCCCTTCAGGGAACAAATGCCCCCCCCCCCCGATATTTTCTCCCCACTTCCCTTGCCTAAACTGGCTCCTTTGTGAGCATCCTTTCAACATACACAGGTACAGATCAAACCTTTAAAAGAATTAAGATCCCTTCACTCCGAGCTCTCTTCATTAGCCTTAGGTATGGAGTCAAAGCAACTGGCCTACAGTGGTCTAATACAAAGGCGAAGCCACTCCATTGACCTGTGCTCGCCTTCCCAGTCACCACCAGTCTGATAGATAAGCCTGCCCAGGCTGAGGTCAAAGAATTAGACGAGGATAAAGAGGAGGAAGCGGGGAAATGGATTAAGGAGGTCAGGACTCAGAGGATGAGGAGTTCAGCCCTAGGCAGGCAGGAACCCAGAGTCTACAAAAAATTAAGCCTGCATTTTCCTGAAAAACTTAAAAAGGCTTGTGCTCACTATGGCCCCATTGCACCCTACACGTTGGCTTTATTAGAAAGCCACAGCACACAATGACTTACTCCCAATGATTGGAAAGTTTTAGACCAAGCTACCCTCAGTGCCAGAGACTTCCTGTTATGGAATGCAGATTTCAAAGAGCACTGTAGGGAAACTGCTCAAAAAATTTTAACTAAGGCCTTCTCTAAATCCAGGACTTATGTTAAGCTAGTGGGCAATGAGACTTTTGACAATAAAACTAAACAGGCACATTTCCCTGCTGGACTTTTGATGCAGATTCAGATGGCTGGCTTACATGCTTGGAGACACCTCCCTCAAAAGCCTCGGCTACCACTTCCCTGGCAAAAATTTGACAAGGGCCCGACGAGCCTTATAGCGACTTTGTTCCCCGGCTTAACCTAGCTGTGGAATGCTTGCTTGGACCAAGCGAAAGCAAAAGCGCTTTTGTAAAACATCTTGCCTTTGAAAACGCCAACCCGGCATGTCAGGATGTTCTTCAACCACATAAGGATAAAGGGAAACTTTCTGACTTTATTAGACTCTATGCAGGGGTAGGTGCAGCCCATGCCATGGGTCTTGCCCTAGGTGCCACCTTTACCAAGACTTTTCACAATCCTGGCTCACGTACTTGCTTTACTTGTAAACAACCTGGCCATTTTGCACGCAAGTGTCCGACAGGCAAAAAAAGCCTAGGAATAGCGTCTCCTTCAACTGGGGCTATACCGCCCCAAGCTATCCTTTGCCCTAGATGTGGTAAAGGTCATCACTGGGCCAGTGAGTGTAGATCTAAGACAAATGCCCTCAGACAGCCTATTTTTTCCTGCTTCTTGGGAAACTCCCTGCGGGGCCAGCCCCGGGCCACGACATCCCCCAGGACAAACCCAGGGGCAATAAGATTTGTTCCCTCCCAAACTCCCAACCTACCTCAAAATTCTTCTCCACAATTGCCTCCCTCCAACTAGCCACTCCAGGCAGCGCAGGATTGGACCTCTGTGCCACCACCGATACTATATTGGACTCAATGCAAGGACCCCAGATAATACCCACTGGAATTATGGGTCCCCCTCAATCTCATATATGTGCCCTTATTTTTGGGAGAGCCTCTACTAACTTACATGGTGTTCAGGTCTTCCATGGCATTAATAATAATGATTTCACTGGAGAAAAAAAATACTGGCCACAGCTATTAATGGAGTTGTGGCCATCCCAGCACGAACAAGTCTTGCACAATTAATACTCCTTCCCTTGAATCCAGGAGGCACTTCCACCGCCCAAACCTACCGCAGGGGACTGCCTCCTTGGGCTGCTCTGATGTAAATTTGGTTCAACCCGTTTCTCACAAAAGACCCACAATTTCCTTACTTATTGAAGGAAAGGAATTCCAAGGAATTCTAGATACTGGAGCTGATGACACAATTATTTCTCAAAAATATTGGCCATCAGCTTGGACCCTCACCTCATCCTTGACTGACCTTAAAGGGATAGGACAGTCAAAAAATCCTCTGGTCAGCTCTACGGATCTTAGCTGGACTTATAAAGAGGGTAATAAGGGAATTGTCACTCTTTTCGTTGTTCCTGACCTCCCTGTTAACCTATGGGCCCGAGATATTTTGAGTCAAATGGAAGTTATTCATGCCAGTCCCAATTCCATGGTAACTCATCAAATGCTTCATATAAATTTTGTCCCTGGTACAGGCCTTGGGAGACTGAGACAAGGACTGGTTGAGCCAATAAAACCCATACAAAAAACAAATACATATGGACTTGGGTATTCGGATTTTTAGTGTCGGTCTCTGACTCTCCTGTACCCCCATGGAGATAAAATTATTTGGGAAACTCAGACTCTTGTGTGGGTGCATCAATGGCCACTTACCCAAGAAAATATGGAGGCTGCCTCCATGTTAGTGCAGGAACAGCTGGCAGCCGGCCATGTAGAGCCCTCAACCTCAACATCGAATACTCCAATTTTTGTTATCAAGTAAAAATCAGGCAAGTGGTGCCTTTTACAATATTTGTGTGCCATTAATAAAGCTATGTGCCCAATAAGAGCACTACAGCCAGGCATTCCCACACCAGTGGCTATTCCCAGAAACTATTGTAAAATGATTATTGAGTTAAAAGATTGTTTTTTTACCATTCCTTTACATCCTGCGGATAGACCCTATTTTGCCTTTAGTCTCCCTCACATTAATTTTCAGGGCTCTATGCAGAGATTTCAATGGAAGGTTCTTCCCCAAAGTATGGCCAACAGCCTTAGTCTTTGCCAAAAATACGTTACTCAAGCAGTAGACCCTGTGAGAGAGCTATGGCCACAAATTTATATTTTACATTATATGGATGATTTGTTAATTGCTGCACCTAATAACCATGACCTTAATAATTGTTACTTGGACATTTACAAAATCCTCACTTCCTTGGGACAACAGATAGCTCCTAATAAGGTTAAAACACAGGACTGTTATACCTATTTGGGCCTTAAACTTCAAGATAATCAGATCCAAATTCCTAAGATACCACTATGGGTGGACCATCTTCAAAACCTTAATGATTCTCAAAAATTCCTGGGGAATATTCAATGGCTAAAAACATATTTAAAATTACCACCTTGTGTACTTTTGTCCCTTAATGATATTTTGAGAGGTGATTCCCACCCCTCCTCCCCTCAAAAACTTACTCCCGAGGCATGACAGGCATTAAACCAAGTCACAGAAGCCATTGCCAAACAGTTTTTTACAGAACATTCTTATAACCTTCCTCTGGTTCTGGTTATTTTACACACTCCTCATACACCCACAGGAATATTTTGGCAACGAAATACACATTTTAGAAATAAAGGCTGCCTTTGCTTTGGGTCCATTTACCCACCACATTCTCCAAGGTTATTACTGTTTTTCTTGCTCAGGTAGCTTCTATTATTTTTAAAAGTCGTTTGCTATCTCGACAACATTTTGGCAAAGACCATGATAATATTTTAATTTCATATACTAAAGACCAAATCCAATTTTTACTACAGACGGAGGATGAATGGCGTATTGCATTATCAGGCTTTTTGGGAACAATTGATAACCACCTACCCAATGACCCCCTTTTACATTTTGTCCAGTTACATCCATTTATTTTTGCCAAAATTACTCAAAAGGCTCCCATTCCTCAAGCCCTTACTGTCTTTACAGACAGTTCCAGTAATGGCCGAGCAGTCTTTGTTGTTAATAACCAGCCTAACACCTTTTATACTGTCTATCATTCAGCACAGTTTGTGGAATTGTTTGCAATAACACAAGTTTTTAAAACATTTTTTGATAATCCTGTTAATATTTATACATACAGTGCCTACATTGCTCATTCTGTGCGCCTGCTTGAGATTTCACCGACCATTAAGGCTTCTTCCAATGTCGCCCATCGGTTTCACCAGCTTCAGCAGCTAATTCAGGCCAGACAACACCCATTTTTCCTAGGACACAGCAGGGCACACTCTGATCTTCCCAGCCCTCTAACACAAGGTAATGCCAAAGCTGATGCAGCAACTCGTTTCATCTTTCCAATTTTTGTTGGCTGCACTCAAAAGGCCACGGAGTTACACAATCTTCACCATCTAAATTCCCAGAACCTTCGATAACTATGTAAAATTACCAGGCAACAGGCACGAGAAATAGTAAAAGCATGCCCTGGTTGCCCTGTCTCCCTCCCCATTCAACACTTGGGAGTTAACCCCCGAAGATTACTGTCCAATCAGTTTTGGCAAATGGATGTTACTCGTTTTTCTGAATTTGGAAAAACCAAATATGTACACGTTTCTGTAGATACCTTCAGTGGCCTTATTTTCGCATCACCACATTCTGGAGAGGCTATCAAAGATGTCCTTTCTCATCTTGTTTCAGCGTTTTCTGTAATGGGTAAACCAATACATATTAAAAAAAGATAATTGTCCTGCATATACCAGTGCCAAGTTTAAACAGTTTTGTGCTACCTCGCAAATTTGGCATACTACTGGAATTCCATACAAGCCTCAGGCATTGTGGAACGTGCCCACCTAACCTAAAGATTTGGCTAACCCGCATTAATGCTTCTGCACTTGTATTTACCACTCACAGGCATCGCCTTAATCATGCATTATTTGCCCTTATTTTTCTTTCCCTAGACAATGAAGGCCATTCGGCTGCAGACTGACACAGGCAATCCTCGTCCAATTCTGTTCGCCCACCTGTTATGTGGCACAATCCCCTTACAAATAAATGGAAACGCCCAGGTCCTGTCCTCATCTGTGGACGAGGCTCAGCTTGTGTTTTGGACGAAGAGCAAGCATCCCCAAGATGGTTACCAGAACGCCTGGTTAAACAGGTTAATGGCTTACCTCAACACGGGGATGGAGGCCCTCCCCCTGAGGACAAATTTTCCTCTTTTTCAGATGCAGCCAACAATCTGTGTGAGGATCCTACTTAAGGCACTTATGTGAATAGGATTGTACACGGAGGCTTTGGCCCTCCACCTTCCAACATCATGGAGAACCTTTTTGGCCCTCCCTGTGAACGCAAGGGAGGATCTTGGACTCAGGCTCCCACTAGTTTGACCCAGACTGCTGACTGCGTGACTAAGGTGGCTTACCTCCGGGCCGAGGTTGACCATAAACTCAGAGGAGTTCATCAGCCTAAATTGGTATGTGTTAACAAGCCAAAGATTATTCCCCCTAGTACAAGTAAAGCTCTCCAAAATTGTTCTGCAACTTGAACGCATACCCAAGCGATGCATGCCACTTGTTATGCGTCGGCCTCAATTTGTGTTAACAAGCAGGGAGAACAATTTTTTGAAGCCTCCCTAACTAAAACTCATGCAGCAGGAGGGACCACTATTCATTATACCCCCGTTCTTTTTGACCGGGGAGGAGAAGGCAAATACACCAAGCTACAGTCAGCTGGGTGCCAAGGCCCTGTTGGTAAACCCTCCTGCTGCCCCATTAAGGCACCTACAGGGGTCACTGATGGTGGAGGATTCCCTTATGCTGTCAAGCATCCTCAGATAATCAAACTTTTGAAACCCCAAATCCCTGAGCTCACATATCATCCCTTAATATAGCCAAAATGCCAGCTCCCAGGTTTAGATAACAATACATTAGATATTTTGGAAACTGCCTTCTCCTTGCTTAATAATTACAACCCCAACTTTGCTGGTGATTGCTGGCTCTCCATGACAACAGGGGCAATCATGCCTATGGCAGTTCCTATTAATTCTATCATAGACGATGATAATACATGCCAACCCAGATTTCATTTAAAAGTACAGTCTATAGGCACTTTTACAATATGTCTTTTAGGCGCGATGCAAAATAATACCTATGATATTGATGTTGGAGTTACTTCCTTTGGAAATTGCTCAACAGTACAAAACTATTCCTCATCCACCCCATCTCTTTGTCCCTCCAATGGCACAGTTTTTATGTGTGGAGGAAACTCGGCCTTCCCGAGGCTTCCATCGAATTGGACCGTTGGCTGTGTTCTTGCCTTATTACTCCCTGATATAACTATTGTCCCAGGAGACGAAACTCTATGCATTCCTAGTCTAGACACCTCAGTCAAAAGACACAGGCGGGCAATACAGGCCTTACCACTCGTTGCCAGCCTTGGAATAACAGCTACTGTGGCCACAGGTACAGCTGGCTTAGGCATGGCTATACACTCTTAGCGTCGCCTGTCTCAACAACTTATAAATGATGTACAAACTATATCAGGAACCATTAAAGATTTGCAGGACCTAGTAGACTCCCTGGCAGAAGTGTTCCTTCAAAACAGAGAAGGCTTAGATTTACTGACAGCTAACCAGGGAGGTATTTGCTTGGCCTTAGGGGAACGATGCTGCTTTAATGCCAATAAATCAGCCATAGTACGCACTAAAATTAAGCAGCTTCAAGAAGATCTAGAAAAGAGATGAAGGGAACTTTTTGAAAATCCCCTCTGGACTGGGTTTAATGGATTTCTACCCTACCTTCTTCCCCTATTAGGCCCTTTGTTGGGTTTACTTTTAATGGTGTCCATAGGACCCTGCATTATAAACAGGCTTGTACAATTTATTATAGAACAGATTAATATTTTGGCCTCTAAACCCATACAGGTCCACTATCATCGCCTGGAGATGGAAGACCATGCTGCCAACATTTAAAAGGATGTTCTACCCTTCTCACAGGCTTATTTCTTAAGTTTACATCCCCACAGATCTCTCTTTCTTACATTAAACTATAAGTAACAGCTCTGACCAACCATCTTCTGCCATTGCCATAAGGGTTCGTCCTCCATGGGCCCCTCCACTTGGGGGAGGATGCACCCATGGAGTGAGGACGTTAGGCCATAATAACGGAGGGTGCAGGATGGACTGCAGGAGGATGTATCCACGGATCCCAAAACAGAAGACCTCTTAGTGACACGCTCTGGTGCATGGTGGTCGGCCTGCTTCCCCCTCAAAGCCGTCTCCTCCCCAAACATGCCAAGGCCACCACGAAATCTCCTAGTAAACATGCTCTCTCGAATCAGGAGTTATTCTAAGGCCTGCTAGAGAAACAGAGCCTCTATCACCCCCTAAAACATTGGCCGGTAAGGTATGGTCAAATATTTTATATAAGAAAGAGAGGTCAGGGGCTAGAAGGAAGTTCTCCTTCAAAGAATAGCCTGACACTGAAAAGAAACAGCCCCCTGGGAGATATCCTGCCTGGGAGACATCCCGCAGCCATCTATCTCCCTTAGACATCCTGCGGCCATCTGTCTTCCTGCAACATCCTGAGGTTATGAAACTTTCTGAAGACATCCAGCAACTGCCGATAAGAGAGCTTTCCCATCCACAACATATAAATTCCCATGTTAGAACAATAAAAGTTTGCAGCATGATCAGAACTCCAGTCTTGCTGTAATCTCTCGTGTCTCTTGTCCCTTCATTCCTCCCCAACTAGGTTCCTTGCCCACATTGATGTGTGCGGCCGGCCGGGACAACTGACACTAACCTATACCCTACTACACTCTGACTACTAATCCTAATATGATGGAGAAAAATAACCCAAACAGAATAGAAATACAAGCAGTCCAGAGGAGGCATGGTGTATATTTGGACTTGCCTTTTGCATGATATAGGGTAGGTGTTATAAATCTAGTTAATTATTAATTGAAATCGTTCTCCATGTGTTTTTAAAGTTAACGAATATGTGAATTCCTGTCTCCATTCCTCTGTAGCCTATTCAACACATGTATTTTTATCTGCACATATAGAATCCTACTTGGAATCACACGTACATTCTTGTGAGGAGGCTGACTTGGCAGATACAAATTGTGAGAAGAGATCACTCCCCATAAACGCTGTTGGAACTCAAAATTCAATCTATGGGTGAGCTTCCTAGTAGAACAACATTTTACATAAATCCATGTTCAGTAACATAAATATTTTTGCATCTATGGATGATATATATTTCATGATGAATTTTGTTTGGCATATATATTGCTACTTTTTATTGTCTGTGTGCGTGTTTTGTATATATATATATACACTCTTCAGATTTTTCAAAATATGAAATATATGTGTCTTATATACACTCCCTAAATTCATTTATGTTCATGTATATGGATTTATAATCAACTTTTCAGAAGATTATTCTCAGAAATATTCATCCACCTGAAATACATATTTGTTTTCTAGTACTGAAAACTAACTTAAGTGAATGGTGCATACAATCCTAATATTTCTACAGTGACTGACACAGTTTAACATCAATGCAAGTAGAAATCTAACGGACATGATGTGTATTTTTAAGTTCATTTTGTTCAACACTGGTACATTACAGTTTCTTCAGTTTATTCACATCATAGGATATATATTTCATCCACAAGTTCACAAATTTGTACGCATTTGATTCATTTTCAATCATTTCCTGCTTCAGAACACATGTATTACTCCTAGTTTCCTGAATGGTCTTGTCATGACACTTATTTCCAAACACATTCATTTTGGTTTTCATAATCATTTTGAAGCAAAACTCACACATTCTTCATGATATACCATAACCCTAATTTTACCATTATATGTGTAACTGATTGGAATGAATGATTGTATATCAATATAAGATTCCCTGTATATTTTCTGATATCAATTCAATCCATTATTTAAAGTTTGAACCACTTTTATTATTTATTCACAGTATGGTCTATTCATGCATTATTTCTATATTTATAGACACAGGGTACATCTATTTGTATCCCCAATACTAATTTATTCATCTTCAAAATGTAGCTCCCAGAAATGTTGGCAGAAATACTCATGTCACCTGATCTACATATACATTTTATCACAGTAATATTCTGGACACATTATGAAAATGTCACACTTATGATTGTACCAAAGCCTAAGTGAAAGTGAGCATGCGTTACTAAAAACATCCATGTCCAGGTTGCCTAATGCTCTCTAATGTCAATACTATTGGTAAATACATATTTGTTTCTTCCTAAGATTATATATTCAACCTCAATCCTGTTGAAAATGTCTAATCCTACCACACAATTTATACTTTGCCTGATTTCCTAATGTCTCTATTGATTTCTGCTTCCCTACATATTATCCCAGTTCATTATTGTGACTGACTCTTCACATGTGCTGACATTTACATTCACTGTCTACCCGAAAGCCTATTGCTAAAGAACTTTTGGTCCCACTCTTATACTCACTCTTCTTTCTAAACCTACCGACTTTCGTCTTAATCGTACCAACTATCACTTTTTTGACTGGATGTTCTCTTTGACATTCAATCATCCAAGGTACAAGGCAATTGTATATCGATTCATCTGAGACATCTGTGCAGAATATAATTCAAAGCTAAGTATCCCACTCAAAGGCCTAATGCCTTTCTGGGCTTCAAATCTTACCTGGATTTCTGTTTTCAAACTTATATTTCCCCTTATATTCTTGAAAATATTGCAGGTTCCCAATACCATTAATCATCTTGCACAATGATTCCGAACCCAAATAGAACCTGTTATTAACCGTAACCATACACTCTTTTCTCAATCTCACTTTACAGAAGAGCAGGTACAGAGTTCGTCTTACAATACAGGAATGTAGGGGATCTTCCACCTGCTGAGAACCTAAAATGTCCATGCAGAAATGATCCCTGGATAAGATGTAGGCAGCTATTGAGGAACTAAGAGAGCAAAAGTCATCTTCCAATGCAAAAACCCTGGTCAGAATGAAGGGATGTGTCTGAATCAGCCTCTCTCTTCTTAATGTAGAGAAGATGGACCAAACCAGGCCTGTGTGGAGAGCTGTTCCTGGGTGTCTATGGTTTACATACCATTCTAACTTGTGAAAGTGTCACAGGAAGTACGGGCAGCCTCCATCTCATGGGACACTTGGAAGCAACTGAAGCAATTGTTAGGACAAAGTGGTTGTCACGGCAGTGACCTCACTAAGTTCCTGAAAGAATTGACCTACTTAACTTCCTTGTTGATGGAACTCTCTGAACTTGGTATCCAGGAAGCCAGGCACCCAGAGCCAGTCCCAGTCCCCGTCCCAGTGGGCTCAATTGTTTGTATTTACCATGGACATAGTCAGTCTTTCTTGGTACCTACTGATATGAGGATGGTCAAATGACAGAATAGCTATGAAGAGGGTCCTTTCCTGGGAAAGTAGGTAGTTGCTCACCACTGGCTGCTGGCAACTTCACTGAGTTGAAAAAGGAGACAAGATCTGAGACCGTACAGGCCATTTCGGGGGAACGAAGTATGGCTCACCAGTCAGAGGACACTCCATATAGTCAGAGACCTACTTGGGGGAAGGAGGTGCCTTTTTGAGTGTGGGTGTGAGTATGTGGTTTTGTCTCATGTTCTGAGAATAGGTAGGAAAGTCGGTTTGTTTGTTTTGGGGTAGACTGTTTCTTGTATGTCATTTGGCAAGGCGAGTGTTTCTATGTCTGTGTATCTTACTGTGTCAGTGGTTGTAGACAATAGAAAAGAGAATGCATCAATGGATGTGTTGTGTCTAGTAGAAAGCTCCCAGCATTCATCCTGCCCAATTTATGAATAGAGAGTGGGCAGCCTTATTGATGTGCAACACCTATTATATTCCTAAGTTTCAGTTTTCTTCCTGAATTCTCTCAACTCTCCAGAATAGGCTCGTGGTTTTGTGTCCAAGATATGTACCACCTCCAAGCTCTGTGAAATGGCCATGTACTGAATAGCTGAAGGAAATGTGATCATCTCAGAAAACTCAAATATCAGTGTGAATAGAAAAGTCTCAGTGGAGAAACCCTGCTTTGGGCCTTTTACTTACCTATTTTTCTGTTGCCCTGAATGTCAGAAAGGTCTTTGCCTCAGGTCACACTTTGTGAAGCCTGAAGAAAATAGTTTTCAAATGGAAATGAATGGGCATCACCTGTGGCTCTTTCCTTAATTGCTTTGGAAATGGATGTGTCTGAATCAGTATCTTGGCCCTGTGTCAGGTTGTGGCTTAGATTCTCAAAACCAGATGGATCTAAAAAAGATGCCATGTGTGCATCCAAAACCAAAATGGCAAAAAGATCAGTTATAGTGGATGAAGCTTCTTGCCTTTCTCTATGGAGGCCACGCATGAGAGTCGCCCTTGGAAACTGAGATCTAGACCAAGGGCGGCTTTCCACAGAGCACAGGGAATCTCAGCCATGATACCATATGATTTTATTCTGAAAGCCTTGGAATCCATAGTTGAGAGTCAAAACACACATGGACCTCACATTGTAGACCTTTATGTGCCTGGCTTCATGTAACCTTTTGCCCACTCTTTGGGAAGCCTTGCCTGTGAAATTTCTCCAGAGCTTTAATTGAAATGATCTTCCTCAACCATTAATGGTTCCTGAATGAATGGAAACCCACAGTGCCTCCAACTTCATCCTTGAAAAATGGCTACATAAATACCATGACATTCTTGAAATTCCCTTGACCAGGTGGCACTGGAGAACCTTCGATGTCCTGTTGCTAATTCGAGTGTACAAGACAGTGCCTTGATTGACTGGGTTTCATGACTTACAGAAGAAGTCGGCTTTTTCCCACACAGCCTTGGCTGTTTGTGGATTTGATAGTCCGCCGGGCAAACATAGTAATCTAGGCTAGCCAAACTGCATCTGGCTCACGTGTCCCTACATCCATAATGTTGGTTTCCATTACCTATGGTACGAAAGTGATTTAATAGAATTTTAGTGGAATCCTGTTCATCAGGGCTATCCCAATATGAAAGACCTATAGGTAGCTGACAAATGTCTGGGTGGAGGGATGGCCACCAGGTCCCTCAGTGGGCTGTATTCGAGGTAGACCATACTTGTTGTCTAGTAGGATTTTTGATCAGCCATCTCTGCTGAACGGGCTGATGATGCTTAGGAATACTGGTGGCCAAGGGGAGAGTCTATAGCCTTATCCACATGGCGAACACACAGTTTGAAAGGGTTACCAGTCTTTTCCAGCTTCCAGCCAGAGTGGGGACATGGCGCAGGCTTGAGATGAGAGGCATTGATCCAGGAAGTGATTCCGTCTACCTTTACCACTGTAGGTGTTATAAGTAGCACCTGGTATGGTCCTTTACACCGGGGTTTCAGGAATGACACCTGATGTCGTCTTTAGTAGATGAGGTCTCTTATTGATATTGATGTGGAGTCCCATCATACGCTGGTTGGTAGGAAGGGGCCAGATGTTTCAACAAGTACCGCTGAGTTCTTTCAAGAGCTTTAAGTCTGTCAAGCAAGGGGGTGTGGAAGGGATCGTTAGGTCTTAGAGTTGGGGTTAGGTCCCTTACTGGAGCAGGGGCACCATAGAGAATTTCATAGGGGGTGAGGTTAGACAAAGAAACAGAGGGAGTATTTCTTGCATGAAACAGTGCAGAAGGCAGGAGCATAGTCCAATCTTTTATGCCAGTTTCTAAGCTTAATTTCGTTAAGGTCACTTTAATGGTTCTTTTTATTTTTTTACCTGTCCTGAGCTCTGGGGTCTATAAGCACAATGTAACTTCCAATAAACCCCTAGAATTCTGGCTAACCCCTGTCTTACCTGGGCCATGTGTGGTGTGAAGAATTGATGTTCATCTTCTACTGACAGTTAAAGCTGTGACTATAGGAGTTTTTACTGAAGGATTTATAATTTTCACTTTGGGGCCTTCAGGGATAAAAGTTATTCTGGCCCGGAGCTTGGTGAGCAGATCTCGGCCCATTAATAGGGCCGGGCATCTTGGGATTACTAGGAAGGAGTGATGGATTTTTCCTTTCCCCAGGTCCATGATCCTCTTAGTTGTCTATGCCCGATATTTACTGCCATTAGCCCCTTGAAATAGAGACCTTTTATTTGATGGAGGGCCCAATGGGGCTTTAAGGGCTGAGTATACTGCCCCTGTATCCACTTCAAAGTGTACTGGGGTACCCTCCACTTCAAAAGTTACCCTGAGCTCGGGAAGAGGATCTGAGCCCCGACTTTCTTAGTCATCCTCCAGAGTCAGAATGTCTGGCTGGTGTGGCTGTCTCATTCTCGGGCTCTTTTTGGCCCAGTGTCCTTTTTCTTTTGAGTAGACATATTGATCTGAGGCCAGGGGTGGCTTTTGGCGTGTGCCCAGGTATCCCTTCCTGTATCCCTGTTTCTTAATTTCTGTCCTATTTTTTGTTGTGACCAGGACCTTAGTCAATGCATTAGTCTATCTTTTGCTTCTCGCATCCTCTCTTTGCTCCCTTTCTTTCTTCCTCCTTTGTTCCTTCTCTTCCTCAGTTTATCTCTTATAGTTTACTTTTTTAGGCTTCTCTGACTAAATCTCTCAAAGCCATATCTTGTAATCCATCTACGCATTGTAACTCTCTTTTAATATCCAGGGCAGCTTGCCCAATGAAGGCCATCATGACAGATGGCTTTTGATCCTCTGCCTGAGGATCGAAAGGAGTATATCTCCTATATGCCTCCATAAATCTCTCTAGAAACATAGAGGGAGATTTATCAGGCCCTTGAATAATCTCTCTAACCTTGGCCCAATTAGTTGGTCAACTTAGCGGCTGCTTGGAGACCCGCTATTAGAGCCCGGCAATAAGTGGACGGATGCTACCTACCTTCAAACGTGTTGGTGTCCCAGTTCGGTTGGTTCAATGGGAAGCCGGCTTTGATGATGTGGGAAGAGGTGTCGGTCACCCATCTTGTCCGAGGATATTTTTTTTTTAGCTTCCAGAAGGTTTTTCTCTTGTTCCTCTGTCATGAAGAGAGTCTGTAGGAGTTGTTGGCAGTCATCCCAAGTAGGCAGGTGTGACAACGCCGGCAAGTTCTTTGAGTTCTTTTACCGGGGCCAGCTTTGTCCAGGGAAGGAGTGGCTTTGTGTGCTGCCGGGTAGTAATCTGGAGGGCGCTGGGCCAGCCTAGCTTCCTCCAATGGTGGAGAGGCTGAGTCAGCAGCAAGGGAATCACTTAGAGGGTGTTGGATGTTGGGGGAAGAGGGTAGGGGATAAGGAGGGTGCGGAGAGTCTAGTTGAGTCTTGAGACTTAGGAAGAACAAAGGGTGGAGGAGGAGGAGCAGAGGGTTTGAGAGATAGAATCATGGGGGAAGGTGGAGGAGCGGGGGCAGGGAAAAGGAAAGGCTTCACAAATGGAGGAGGAGATTTGCAGAGGTCCTGCAAAGTTAAGATATATGGCTTTTGATCTGGATGGCTATGTGGCCCCAGTTGAAAGACAATATTTCTGACTTTTTGAATTAGTGGGGAGTAGAAAGTTTCTTTAGGGGCCATCCGACTCCAAAGGTGGGTCATTTTGAGGCACGGAGAGTCTGCCAGTTCCGGCGTTTTACTGAAATAGAAAGATTCTGAGACCTTAAGTGGACTTTGGTCCACTGAACAAGAGTCAGGGACAGAGGCATTGAAGTGCTCTGTCCCATAATGAAAGATATACAAACAGTGAAAGCAATGACACACAACACAGACAAGACAAGACAATAAAGACAGGCAATGGACGTCCAATACTGAGACCAGGACTGATTAGCCAGCAAAACCTGATGTGCTGGCAAAACCGAATCCGAAACAAAAAAATCACTGAGTCGTGGATACTATTGTTCCTCTATTTTCCGAATCCTCTGGGGGCATCCCCCAGGAACGTGACCTGTGGCTCGGTGACACGTCTGCCAGCCAGCATCTGAGAGAGCTCACGCTCATCACCGATAGCCATTTTGCAAAGCCCTAACCTGAAACCTGAAACACGAAAGTGGTACCTTACTTATCCTGATAGGAGCTCTTTGGGAGTCTTTCGTACACCACTGATGGATCTTGCTGGGGGTTTCAGATGTGAAGTTCTGGCAAGCATTGGAGGAAGAGACCACCAAGAGACTGTCTCATGCAATAGTATAGGGTTAATAGGGAGTACAGCATGCTGTGGCTCAGACCTCACTTGGATAGAGCAGAGAGCCCTGAAAGAGCTTAAGCAGAGCTTATATTCTTTTCATGGAGAGGACAGGGAGGGAAGTTTATTGATGGGTCCGGGCGACTGGTCGGTTTGTGAGCAAATGGGTGAGAGAGTACATTCTGCAGTTTGGCAGTTGGGGACAACACATTCTGGGAACAGGATTGGCAAACAGTTCTCAAGATTTCAACAGTGTTTTGTTAAGCATACAGAAAAATAGGAAGTGACAAGTACATATTTTATTCACCTTTCACCAAAGCCTAAAAGGAAAGTGAGCATGGATTACTAAAAACATCCATGTCCAGGTTGCCTAATGCTCTCAAATATCAATCGTATTGGTGACTACATATTTGTTTCTTCCTAAGATTTTCTATTCAACCTCAACCCTGTTCAAAATATCTAATTCTATCACTCACTTTATACTTTGGCTGAATTCCTAATGTCTCTATTGATTTCTGCTTTCCTACATATTTATCCCAGTTCATCATTGTTATTGACTCTTCACATGGGCTGACATATACATTCACTCTCTACCCGAAACCCTATTGCTAAAAAACTTTTGGTATCAATCCTATACTAACTCTTCCGACTATCGCTTTTGGACTGGATGTTCTCTTCGACATTCAATCATCCAAGATACAAGGTCCTATGACGCTGTATGTTGAATTATCTGAGACACCTGTGCAGAACATAATTCAAAGCTAAGTATCCCAATCAAGGGCCAAATGCACTTCTGGGCTTCAAATTTTACCTAGATTTCTGTTTTCATACTTATATTTCACCTCTATATTCTTATTAACAAGGCAGGTTCTCAATACCATTATTCATCCTGCAGAATGATTACTAACATAAATCAAACATGTTATTAACCCTAACCATACACTGTTCACTCAATATAACTTTACAGAAGAGCAGGGACAGAGTTGGTCTTACAATACAGGAATGTAGGGAATCTTCCACCTGCTGGGAACCTCAAAAGTCCATGCAGAAATTATCCCTGGAGAAGATGTAGGCAGCTATGAAGGACCTAAGAGAACAAAAGTCATCTTCCATGGCAAACAACCTGGGCAGGATGAAGGGTTGTGTCTGAATCAGCCTCTCTGATCTTAATGTAGAGAGGATGGAACAAACCAGGCCTGTGTGGAGAGCTATTGCCAGGTGAGTAGGGTGGATACACTATTTGAACTTGTGAAAGTGTCACAGGAAGTAGGGGCAGCCTCCATCTCATGGGACCTATGGAAGCAACTGTTAGGACAAAGTGGTTGCCAAGGCAGTGACCTCATTCAGTTCCTGGAGGAAGTGACCTACCTCACTTCCTTGGGAAAAAAACTCTCTGAACTTGGGGTCCAGTAAGCCAGGCACTCAGAGCCACTCTCAGTCCCAGTTCCAGTAGGCACACTTGTTTGGATTTACCAAGGACAGTGTCAGTCTTTCTTGGTACGTACTGATGTGAGGATGGCCAAATGCCAGCAGAGCTCTGAAGAGGGCCCTTTCCTCAGAAAGCAGGTAGTGGCTCACCGCTGGCACCTGACAACGTCACAGAGTTGACCAAGGAGACAAGATCTGAGACAGGAGAGGCCATTTCCGGAAAACATACTAAGACCCACCAGTCAGAGGATACTCCGGATAGTCACAGACCTACTTGGGGGAAGGACATGACTTTGTGGGTGTGCGTGGGAGTTTATGGTTTTGTCTCATGTTCTGAGAATAGGGAGGAAAGGCGGTTTGTTTGGTTTGGAGGGGACTGTTTCTAGTAAGTCGTTTGACAAGATGAGTGTTTCTATGTCTGTATGTCCCACTGTGTTCGTGGTTGTAGACATTAGAGAAGAGAATGCATCAATGGATGTGTCCTGTCTAGTAGAAAGCTTCACAGCATTCACCCTGCCCAATTAATGAATGGACTTTGGCTTGCCTTATGGATGGGTAACACCTACTATCTTCCTAAGTTCCTGTTTTCTTCCTGAATTTGGGCCACTCTCCAGAATAGGCTCATGGTTTTGTGTCCAATATATGTACCATCTCCAAGCTCTGTGATATGGCCATGTACTGGATAGCTTAAGGGATTGGGGGAATATCAGAAAACTCAGATATCAGTGTGACCAAAAAAGTCTAAGTGGAGAAACCCTGCTTTGGGCCATTTGCTTACCTATTGTTTTGTTGCCCTGAATGTCAGGAAGGTCTTTGCATCAGGCCACCCCTTTGGGACGCCTGAAGAAAACAGTTTTCAAATGGAAATTAATGGGCATCACCTGTACCTCTTTGCTTAATTGCTTTGGAAAGGGATGTTTGTGAATCAGCCTCTTGGCCATGTGTGAGGCTGTGGCTTATATTCTCAGCACCTGATGGATCTAAAGAAAGATTCCATGTGTGCTTCCAAAACCAAAATGGCCCAAAAAGCAGTCTTTCTGGATGAAGTCTCTCGCCTTTCTCTATAAGGTTCCTGACATCCATCTAGTGAGAATAGGGATTCTTTGTGTCAAATGAGTTCTTCAAAACTCTGCAGTGGCAAGTCTTTAGGTGCTTGGGTTTTTCCATGACACCAATTCAGATAAAAAATCTAAACCCGACAGTCAGTAGGCCTCAAATTGGAGAAGCAGAGCAGTATTTATGTCAGGCCTATGGTCACTCCTGGTTCTCAGGAAGGGTGTCCAGGCAACCCTGATTTTAGGCAAATGAGGGGCTAGGAAGGTTATTTTGTACACTGTCTTGGGATGAGTCCCTCATGGAAAACTCCAGCCACAGGTTATGATGAGTGTCTATATGGAAAAAGATGAGGGCTTTGTGGGAGTGTTTTGGTTTTAATTGTGGGGATTTGTGTGGCGGTTGGAAGTGATGACTGGTTCTACCTTGGTTTGAACTCTGGTGTCATTCCTTTAGAGTCTGAGTTCTGGAACTGATCTCAGAGAAATATTGCCATGAATTGTGTTCGGATTTTAGGAGGCCACGCATGGGATTCGCCCTTGGAAACTGAGATCAAGGACCAGGTTTGTTTTCCACAGAGCCTGAGAATCTCAGCCAGGATATCACAAGATTTTTTTCTGAAAAATTAGGCATCCATAGTTGAGAGTCAAAACACCCATGGACGTCACATTGTAGACCTTAATGGGCCTGGATGCATATGAGCCTTTTGCCACTCAATGGGAAGACTTGCCTGTGAGAGTACTCCACAGCTTTCATTGAAATGACCTTCTTCACCATTTTATGGTTCCTGAATTAACTGAAACCCACAGTGACTCCAACTTCATCCATGAAAAATTGCTAGTTAAATACCATGAAATTTTTGAAATTCCCTTAACCAGGTGGTACTGGAGAGCCTTTGGATGTCTTGTTGCTGATCATGAGTGTACCATAGAATGCCTAGATTGTCTGGGTTTCATGAAAATGGTGTAGAACAAAGATGCCAGTAAGTTGGAGCCTGCAGAGTAGTGGGCCTATTGCAGTGGTGGGCAGGTGTGTGATAATACATCTGTGGTGTGGCCATGAGGATATGCCATTGCCTTCCAAATGGCTTGTGAGTGACATGGTGCAGCCAGCAGGCCCTTCTATGTAAAGGCATCTTTTTATATGGAGAGGTTTCAGGGCAAATTTCAGAGTCAGATTGCTATGGACAAGGGGGCAAGCTCTGTGGGATAGAAGCCTGGTTGGTGCATTCTCCTGCAGACTCAGACCCACCACAAGTGACAGAACTCCCTCCAGCACTGGGTCCCAGTTGAACTCATTGTATTTCATGAAGCAAATACCAAAATCGCAGTGCAGCAGCAAGAAACACCACTAAAAGTTTAGGATGACAAAATGTCTTCACAGTCCACACTGGGAGACACTTAGGACCCAGTGTCCACAGTTTACCTACAACGAGAAAATTCAGCACTGCTGCCTCATGTTCATTAGAATATAAGAAACCATGTCCTCCAGGTCACACAGATGCAGACCCAGCTTTGATGGTCCCACTAGAAAGGAAGCTAAAGGTCCTTACAACAACATATATTTCAAGTGCCCAACCTCAGAGGAAGTGTCTCAAGAAGTCTTTAGGCCGGCAGAGCTCCATGTTTTGTGAGTGTTTTCCTGTTAGATCTGGACACAAGAGAAGACCACTGACACCAATAAAAATTAAATTAAATTAAGCTTATTATTTCCACTGGCCATCCTGCCTCTCCCTCCCAAAATGGCGGGAACAAGACAGCAACCCCAGCTTTCCTACAGCCCAGCTTCATGGACCAGAAATTTACACAAAATGGGCATTACATTTAACAGAACTCTGACAAGCATCACACTAATGGTAGTTTATATATATATATATATATATATATATATATATATATATATATATATATATATATATATTTTTTTTTTTTTTTTTTTTTTTTTTTTTTTTGCTGTCCCTACATCAGAATTTATGAGGACCATTAGAGCCTCAGAGAGGGTTGTTGTCTGGCCAGGGAGGGCAAATATTTATGATATGTCACTAAAGTTTCAGAGAGGGCTGCTATCAGGTCGGAGAGCCAGACATGGCTCAGTTCAAACACTGGCAGGCATTCCAAGAAGGTTCAGAATTTTCAGTAATTTATGGTAAAGCCAAAATTCTCTTTCATGGCTTTTTGGCAAGATGGCTTCCAATTTTAATAAAAGATCAGGTTGGGTCTATCCTTTCCCCCTTTTCTCTGTGTCCCTTTCAAATCTTTGATAGATTAGGGGTAGAGCACTGAGGAAATTTTAATCCCTCAGGTAAAAGTCTCCAAATTTTTAGAACTCACCCAAAACCAGTCTCCCTGATTTTACCTGACTTAATTAATTACTTATATTGATTGTCTATTTATATTTGGCTCCATTGTTGTAATAAGAGAGGCGTCACCCATTTTGGCTTCTTCTGAGCTGAGAGAGGATGACGTGAGTAGGCATGGTGTGAGAGACATGAGTTGCCTTTTAGAAGTATTTGAGGGACATGAGTTGCCTTTTAGAAGTCAGTTCGGTTTGAAGTCTGGTTGTGGAAGAACAGGTTGTAAAGTCATCTGGGGATTGGTTATTACATGAGAGAAACAAAAACCATGAGTACTGAATAAATGTTGCAGCAGCTGGAACATGTCACTGTATAGAAGTTCCCTCTCCAGTCTTTAATATCCCCAGTTATAAAGACTGTCAATTTAATATTTAACTTTTAGTATTAGAGTTGTCCCTCCCCATAAGATATAGTTTAATAATTTAGTGTCATCTGATCTTGCAAAATCCTTTTACCAGTATGACCTCTGTGTCTAATAGAGAAACCTTTAATTTTGATACTCAGGACTGAATAATCGTACTAGCAAACACCAAGCTTACCTGTGTAGGTTAGGAATATATTTAGGCCTTAAACTGAAAATTTCTGACTCTGGCAGCTCTTCTTGATAGTCTCTTTTAATAAGTATCAGGCATTCCTGTCAGAGAATCCTTCTTTGTAGCCTCCAGTCTTACTTATTTTGGGAGGCTAACATAAAGTGTGTACCTTAAAATATTATTATTATTATTATTATTATTATTATTATTATTATTATTATTCAAAATGTCCAGGAATGGCTGTATTTTGGTTTTCACTGTCTTTGCTAAGTGTTTAAGATGAAGCATTCAAACTGACTTTTGTTTCTATCTATTGTTAACAGTCAGGTGAGCTTTTATGGGAGTCATAAACTGGGTAAACTTGAGAGCACTTTCTCAGTTCTGCTAGAGCCATTTGCGCTAGGTGGGTCCAGGTCTTGTTTGACCATGTTGCTTCCCTCGGAAGCATCAGGGATTTCTTTCTTCTCTGATGACTCTTCTCTTCATAGCAAATGCACTGATTGGCTTTCTGTTCTCCAGTGGTCTCATTAATCTCCCTGATGGGGAGTTTTTATAGCCCAGAGTTGCAAAACTCTTTAGAGAAGTCCCCTGTTCCCTGGATTCAGACTGACTCAGAGGGCAAGAGCCAAATATTGGTTTCCTTGGCCCTTTTCAATTAATTTTAATTTAAAATCCTAATCTTAAACATCTATCAAATAAATTTTAACAGCCTGATATTAAGAGCACCAAGCTTTAATGTCTATAACTTTATAATTATTTATCTTTTTATTAATTGGGATCTGTATTATTCTGTCTGTCTTGTAGGTGATAACTTACTCTCTGAAATTAACCCATGTTTTGTTCTTAAAGCAACACTTCTTTAAAACACTAACAGGGAATCTTTAGATCACATATAAGAAAATTCCAAAATAAAATTTTTTAACAACAGTAAAAATACTTAGTTCGTTTAATAGCTACCCTGAATTTTTTGGCTGAGTCATACATTATATCCCCTGTTTGAGATCCTAGGAATCTTGACATTAAAAAAGAACTTTTAACATAACTTTAAAGAAATAAAATCTGACCTACTGCTTTTGTATTCATTCTCACATGAAATAAGATGGGACACACAGCCTTATCTCAGGTAAGGCAGGGCTCTTTATAAATCTTAAGTGTTTTAGTTCTAAAGCTGATCTTTATTTTTTAAATATTATTTTAAAAAGTTTACATAAATTGTTTGAGGTCACATGAACATTAGCTAACACCATATAAAATCACTTTAAAATATGAATTAAACAAATGCTGAAAGTTTTTAACCTTTACATAGATTAGGCTCTCATTAACATAAAGTACATTTAAATTGTTCCCCAATGTAAAAAGTAAGATTAAACTTTACATATCTTATTGATAACAGGTGAATAAATCCCCATAAAAATTCAGAACACCAGCTTGATATAATGCTCTTTTAAAATTTTTACCTTACAGACTTGCATACCTGTAAGATATGAGCACATTAGTAGCATCACAATTACATTGATGTTTCTACATTAACCAAGTTTAGCTTTTAAAGAAATGGCAGTACAGTGCTCTAAAATAACAGTTCTAATTTAATCAGTTGTTTAATTTCTATGGTTGCTTGCACAAGAAAAAATAAAACTTAATAAACACAATGTTATGGGTAAACTTATGTTTTAAGAAATTTTTGTCTCTTTAACACATGATTGATTTTTACAATCTTTTACAGAATTTAGTCAAACTTATACAGACGTTAGTAAGTCAATCAGATATCTAACAAAAGTACTCGTGAATGAGTAATCCCATATCAAATTTACTTTACTTATTTATCAAAATATTAGACACATGTATTGAAGAGTGTAAACCATTTTTATGTTGAAGGAAAAGTCCTAGAACCAAGGCATATTAGACATTTTGTAGATATTAATATTTTATCAGATATTTGAATACCTAGAAAAACTTGAAAGCTTAAATTTAAAGACATTTATTTTTATCTGTTTATCAAATTTAATTGAATTATTTAAATCACGTGAATTGAAGATCTTTAAATCCACTTTTTAAAATTTGTTTTTATGAGTGCTTTTTTTTAATGAGTGCTCCTTATATATATTAATTTGTATATCATATATAAAATATACGGACATATGTATATATAGACATACAACACATAACAAAATTGAGCACACATAATAATAGTAAAGGCCTTGTAGCTTTTCGCAGGTGAAATCTCCATTGCAATGTTTCAAAAAGTCCACAGTTGGTCAAAGATAGTACTGATCAGAAAAACATTAACCTAGGTCTGTATGATCAAAATCATGAGCTCAAAAAAAATAAAGTATCTAAGGAAAAAAATAAGAGTCCTAGAAAAAATGACTGGCCAGTAATTAGTAAATACCATACAATTTACCTTTTTTTCTCTTAGGCCTCAGATCAGTCTCCTACTAAGCTTGCAGGCTTCTTTCATTTGCCTTTCAAAATAAGTCATGGCTGAGGTCTGGAAGGAGCAGGAAAAAACTGCTTTTCTGAGCAGACACCTCAGGCCTAAGGCATTTTAACCATAATTTTCAGGTTCGGATGTTGAAAATTATGGTACAAGTTTAAGATACAATTCACAAAATTTTATATCTTTACATCTTGTTTTGTCAACAGATATCATACTATGATTTACAATCCTTGTCCAGATTAATGCTCTCGAACACACAGTGATATTTTCACAGGCTACCCAATTCAAAATTGGTGAAAAATAAAGACTGAATGATTGGGAAGTTACTTGCCAATTTGGAAGTAGAGTTCTTTAGTTTTCCATCCTAAGTATTTAAGTTCTCTGGCATGAATTATCTGAAATTATAAACTAAACCATTACCTAAACCCGACTTTTAACTGCAAGATTTTGCAATGCTTCAAAAACCCATTCAAATACCAGATTGTTACAAGAAAACATCATCATTTAGACACACATTCAGCTAAGATCATTCCCAAGAAACAATTTATAATATCAACACATTATTGCACATGTCTTAAAGGGCCAGAAACAAAGACACAAAACAGACAGAGAGAAGGTCCAGACTATGGCTGTCAGACAGAATCCTTTAAACCTGAGCAGATAAGAAAAAAATCTCCTACACCAGTGGCACCATAGATGTCCACAAGGGGGGGGGGCAGATGTTTTAACAGAGGGGCAACCTGAAATGTACAATTAAGGGTCTCCATGGTGACTTTAATGCATTTAGTGTCCCCTTTTTCTTTTTCTCTTTTTTAACAAGACAGTGGTGGCATAATCCTTACAGTGCAGGGAAGGAAGGAGGGAATTCCCTGAAGCAACAGGGCTTCAGCAGCTGCTGGGAGTCCCTCAGTCCCTCCTTTTACTTACAGGATTATCTCCTCTGGTTCGGTTCCACCCCAAGCATGTTCCATCTTGTAACATTTCAGTAGTCAGCTCTAAAAATGTTCCGGGACAAGGGGTGGGGGAGGGATTTATCAAAATTTGTAACTTAAAGTTTGGCTCCTGACCTTGAAGCCAATTAATGCCAATTTAATAATGAGGACAAGGTTTTTAGAAAAAGAAAAAGGGAGGTTTATTGCTTTGGTAACAAAGAAGAAACACAGGGAACCCTGCCCAGTGGTTGTGACTCTCTTGATCTGGAGGGACAAGGGGTTTTAATGGAGTTTCACTTGTTAACCTGGGAGATACTCAGTTCTTAGGTCCCCAGCAGGCATTGCCCTCTGCAGTGGTTATACTCCAGGCAGCCAGCTAGGAGCTTCTCTCATCCTGCTTAACAAAGGGGGGTAAAGTTCATCGCAGTTCCTTAAAACAGAGTCCGAAAGAATATCAGGCTTACTTTCTTTGTTACCCATTTTCACGTCCAATATACTTATGTTTTTACCACAGAAATCACAGAACAAAACACACAAAACAAACAAGAAAAACATATAGAACACAGAACAAAACACAAAATACAGAAACCCGAACTTTAAACAAAAAACATAGGAGCAATGCAACGTCTTGCTAAAGCTCCGAAGTAGGACCACGTACATGTCAGTCATCACATCTCTACCATTCCAGATGAATTCCCTACAGAACAGAACAGAGGACAGAACGATTCTCATTACTGTACCGAAAACGAGTATATGTGAGCCTCCCCAGGACACCTCTATGTCATCAGAACAGATCTCCGTTAAACGGATATCAGATGTTATAAAGGTGCCACTTAATTTTTGAGGCCTCCTCCACCAGGTGATTGCTAATAGTTTTAGTGCGGTGGTTCACCGCAGTGCTCCTGGCACCTAACGCTCACTCCATGACCTTGGAACAGCTCAAGATGTGCACCCACTAGAGTGGCTCTCCAGCCCGGAGCCCTGAAGGGAAGGCCAGATTCAGATTTTCCAGCAGTCTGGTCTTGTGATCTGGTCGGCAGGGTCATCTTGCTGGGGAACTCAAAAAAATTAGATGAGGACACAAAAAAAGAACACTGACTCCAACTAAAATCAAATTGAGGCAAGCTTATTATGTCAACCGGCTGGGCTGCCTCTCCATCCCAAAACGGCAGGAACAAGACAGCAACCCTGCCTTTCCTACAGCACAGCTATATAGCCCAGAAAGTTACACAAAATGGGGGTTACAGATAACAGAACTTTGACAAGCATCACGAAAATGGTAGTTAATTTATTTATTTATTTATTTTTTGGTGGCCCCAATAGTCAGAAATTATGAGGACAAATAGAGCCTCAGAGAGGGTCATCGTCTGGCCAGGGAAGGCCAAAATTTATGATGTGTCACTAAAGTTTCAGCGAGGGCTGCTATCTGGTCAGAGAGTCAAGCATGGGTGAATTCAAGGCACGGGCAGGCATTCCAAGCAGGTTCAGAATTTGCAGTTATTTATAGTAAAGCCAAAATTAACTTTTTATGGCTTTGTGGCAAGATGGCTCCCAATTTTAATAAAAGATCAGGTTGGGTCTATCAACCCGTGTCCCTTACTTTTGGAAACTACTCTACCACCTCCAAGGTTGTGAACTCCTGAGCATTTTCCAGTACAGATATGTATTCACAGATTTTCTAACTCTTCTACTCTAATTGTGTCTTACTTGGGGCAAAGATAATTTCAAGGTATTGTGCTGGATGAGAGTGGAAAAATTTTTGTGCAGCACATATTTGCATACACATTGGATTCATTATCTAATTTTCCATTCAAAATACTGAATCCATGACACTAACAAAAACCAGACTAGACTCTGACTACTAATCCTAATATGATCGAGAAAAACAACCCAAAGAGAATAGAAATAGAAGCAGTTCAGAGTAGGCATGGCGTATAGTTAGACTTGCCTTTTGCCTGATAAAGTGTTGGAGTTATAAATCTAGTCAATTTTTAATTGAAATAGTTCTCCATGTGTTTTTAAAGTTAACAAATATGTGAATTCCTGTCTCCCTTTCTCTGAAGCCTATTCAGCACATGTATTTTTTAGGTTCACATATAGAATCCTACATGGTATCACACATACATTCTTATGAGGTGGCTGACTTGGCAGATACAAATCGTAAAAAGAGATCACTCCTCCTAAACACTGTTTTAACAGAAAATTCAATCTATGTGTTTGCTTCCTAGTTGAACAACATTATACATAAATACAAGTTCAGTAATATAAATACTTTTGTATCTGTGAAAGATATATATTTCATGATGAATTTTGATTGGCATATGTATTGCTAATTTTTAATGTTCCTGTGTGTGTTTTGTGTGTGAGTGTGTGTATATGTATATATATATATATATATATATATATATATATATATATATATATATATACACACACACTCTCCAGATTTTTCAAAATATGAAATATATATGCCTTATTATACACTCCCCACATTCATTCACGTTCATGTATGTGGATTTATAATAAACTTTTCACAAGATTATTCTCAAAAATATTCATCCACCTGAAATACATATTTGTCTCCTAGTACTGAAAAATAACTTTAGTGAATGGTGCACACAAATCCTAATATTTCTACAGTATCTGACCCAGTTTAACATTAATGCAAGTAGATTCCTATGTGACAAGTTGTGTATTTTGACGTTCATTTTTATGCAACACTAGTACATTACTATTTCTTCAGTTTATGCACATCATAAGATATATATTTATCCACAAGTTCATAAATTTATAGACATTTGTTTCACTTTCAATTACTTCCTGCTTCAGAACACATGTATTCCTCCAGGTTTCTTTTTTTTAAAATTTTTATTGTTGGTTGTTCAAAATATTACATAGTTTTTGATATATCATATTTCACACTTTGATTCAAGTGGGTTATAAACTCCCATTTTTACCCCGCATACAGATTGCAGAAAAACATCAGTTACCCATCCATTGATTTACATATTGCCATACTAGTGTCTGTTGTATTCTGCAGCCTTTCCTCTCCTCTACTATCCCCCTCTTCTTCCCTCCCCTCCCCTCTTCTCTCTCTACCCTCTCTACTGTTATTCATTTCTCTCCCTTGTTTTTTTTCCTCTTTCCCCTCACTTCTTCTTGTATGCAATTTTGTATAACCCTGAGGGTCTCCTTCCATTTCCATGCAATTTCCCTTCTCTCTTCCTTTCCCTCCCACCTCTCATTCCTGTTTAGTGTTAATCTTCTCAGGCTCTTTGTCCCTACTCTGTTATTAGTTACTCTCCTTATATCAAAGAAGACATTTGGCATTTGTTTTTCAAGGACTGGCTAGCTTCACGTAGCATAACCTGCTATAATGCCATCCATTTCCCTGCAAATTCTATGATTTTGTCATTTTTTAATGAAGAGTAATACTCCATTTTGTATAAAAGCCACATTTTTTTTTATCTATTCGTCTATTGAAGGGCATCTAGGCTGGTTCCACAGTCTTGCTATTGTGAATTGTGCTGCTATGAACATCGATGTAGCCGTGTCCCTGTAGCATGCTCTTTTTAGGTCTTTAGGGAATAGACCGAGAAGGTTAACAGCTGGGTCAAACGGTGGTTCCATTCCCAGCTTTCTAAGAAATCTCCATACTGCTTTCCAAATTTGCTGCACCAATTTGCACTCCCACCAGCAATGTACAAGTGGACCCTTTTCCTCACGTCCTCACCAGCACTTGTTGTTGTTTGACTTCATAATGGCTGCCAATCTTACTGGAGCAAGATGATATCTTAGGGTGGTTTTGATTTGCATTTCTCTGACTGCTAGAGATGGTGAGCATTTATTCATGTACATGTTGATTGATTGAATGTCCTTGGCCCATTTGTTGATTGGGTTATTTGTTATCTAATTGTCTAATTTTTTGAGTTCTTTGTATACTCTGGATATTAGGGCTCGATCTGAAGTTTGAGGAGTAAAGATTTGTTCCCAAGATGTAGGCTACCTATTTACTTCTCTTATTGTTTCTTTTGCTGAGAAAAAACTTTTTAGTTTGAGTAAGTCCCATTTGTTGAATCTAGTTATTAACTCTTGTGCTATGGGTGTCATATATAAGAAATTTGAAGCCCGACCGCACAGTATGTAGATCATAGCCAACTTTTTCTTGTGTCAGACACTGTGTCTCTGATTTGATATCAAGCTCCTTGATCCATTTTGAGTTAACTTTTGTTCATGGCAAGAGAAAGTGATTCAGTTTCATTTTGTTGCATATGGATTTCCAGGATTCCCAGCAACATTTGGTGAAGCTGCTATCATTTCTCCATTGTGTGCTTTCAGCCTCTTTATCAAATATAAGATAGTTGTAGTTTAGTGGATTGGTTTCTGTGTCCTCTATTCTGTACCATTTGTCCAACCGCCTGTTTTGGTACAGTACCATGCTGATTTAGTTACTATTGCTCTGTTGTATAGTTTGAAGTCTGGTATCACTATACCGCCTGATTCACAGTCTTTTCATGAGACTTCATTCCAAACGCATTATTTTCTATTTCCATAATCACCTTTGACGCAAAACTCACATACACGTCATGATCAACCATAACCCTAATATGACCATTAGATGTATAACTGGTTGGAATGAAGGATTGTACATCAATATAGATTTTCTGTATATTTTCAGATATCAATTCAATCCATTATTTAAAGTTGGAAAAAGTTATATTATTTGTTCACAGTATGGTCTATTCATGCATTATGTCTATATTCATAGACACAGGGTACACCTTTTTATACCCCCAATACTTATTTATACATCTTCAAAATATTGCTCCCAGAAATGGTGGAAGAAATACTCATATCACCTGATGTACATATACATTTTATCAAAGTAATATTCTGGACACAATTACAAAGATCACACTTAAGTTTGTACCAAAGCCTAAATGGAAAGTGAGAATGGATCACGAAAAACATCCATGTCCAGGTTGCCTAATGCTCTCAAATGTCAACCCGATTGGTGACTACATATTTGTTTCTTCCTAAGATTATATATTCAACATCAAGCCAGTTGAAAATGTCTAATCCTATCACTCAGTTTATACTTTGCCTGATTTCCTAATGTCTCTATTATTATCTGCTTTCCTTCATATTTTCCCCAGTTCATAATTGTGACTGACTCTTCACATGTGCTCACATTTACACTCACTCTGTACCCAAAACCCTATTGCTAAAGATTTTTTGGACCAAATCCTATATTCACTCTTCCGACTAATTCCTAATCCTACCGACTATCCCTTTTTGAGTGGATGTTCTCTTCGACATTCAATCATCCAAGGTACAAGGAACGCTACCATTGTATATTGATTAATCTGAGACATCTGTGCAGAATATAATTCAAAGCTAAGTATCCCAGTCAAGGGCCCAAAGACCTTCTGGGCTTCAAATTTTACCTAGATTTCTGTATTCATACTTATATTACACTTATATTCCTATGAATATTTCAGGTTCCCAATACCATAATTCATCCCGTAGAATGATTCCTAACCCAAATGGAACATGATATTAACCCTAACCATACACTGTTCCCTCAATCTAACTTTACGAAAGAGCAGGGACAGAGTTGGTCTTACAATACAGGAATTTAGAGGATCCTCCACCTGCTGAGAACCTCAAAGGTCAACAAAGAAATGATCCCTGGAGAAGATATAGGCAGCTATGAAGGACCTGTGAAAGCAAAAGTCATATTCCATGGCAAACAACTTGGTCAGATGAAGGGATGTGTCTGAATCAACATTTCTCCTCTTAATGTATAGAAGATGGACCAAACCAGGCTTGAACTCTGGTGTGATTCCCCTTACAGACTGAGTTCTGGAACTGACATCAGAAAAATATTGCCATTAATTGTGTTAGGATTTTAGAAGGCAACGCATGAGAGTCGCCCTGGAAAGAAAACTGAGATCTAGGAACAGGGTGGCTTTCCACAGAGCACTGGGAATCTCAGCCAGAATATCACATGATTTTATTTTGAAAGACGTGGCAGCCATAGTTGACAGTCAAAACACACATGGACCTCACATTGTAGACTGCAATAGGCCTGGCTTCATGTGACCTATTGGCCACTTTTTGGGAAGCCTTGCCTGTGAGAGTTCTCCAGAGTTTTCATTGAAATGAGCTTCCCCACCATTTAATGGTTCCTGAATGAATTGTAACCCACAGTGCCTTCAACATCTTCCTTGAAAAACGGCTAGATAAATTCCATGAAATTTTTGAAATTCCCAAGACCAGGTGGCACTGGAGAACCTTTGGATGTCCTGTTGCTGATCATGAGTGTACCAGACAGTGCCTTGATTTACTGGGTTTCATGAAAATGGTGTAGAACAGATTTGCCAGTAAGTTGGAGCCTGCTGATTAGTGGGCCTAGAGCAGTGGTGTGCAGGTGTGTGATAATACATCTGTTGTGGGGCCATGTGGATCTGCCATTAGCTTCCAAATGGCTTGTGATTGACATGCTGTAGCCAACAGAAACTTATTTGTAAATGCATCTTGTTATATGGAGAGATTTCAGGGCAATGTTCAGAATCATGTTACTATGTATAAGGGGGCAAGCTCTGTGGGATATTAGCCTGGTTGATGCATTCCCCTGCAGACCCTGACCCAACACACGTGACAGAACCCGCTCCAGCACTGTGTCCCAGTTGAACTCCTTGTATTTTGTGGAGCAAATATGAAATTCCCAATGCAGCAGGAAGAAAAACCACGAAAAGTGGAGGACGAAAAAATGGCTTCACTGTCCACACGGGGAGACACTTAGCCCACAGTGGCCAAATTTTACCAACAAAGAGCGAATTCAGCACTGCTGCCTCATGTTCATTGGAAAAGAAGAAACCATGTCCTCCAGGTCACATAGATGCAGACGCAGCTTTGATGGTCTCATTAGAAAAGAATCTAAAGCTCCTGACAACAATATATATTTCAAGTGTCAAACCTCAGAGGCAGTTCCTCAAGAAGTCTTTAGGCCGAAAGGGCTCCATGTTTGTGGAATGTTTACCCTGTCCCTTACTTTTGGAAACTATTCTACCACATCCAATGTTGTGAAACCCTGAGCATTTTCCATTCCATATATATATTATCAGATTTTTTTACTCTTCTCCTCTATTTGTGTGTTATTTGGGGCAAAAGTAATGTCAAGGCATTATTCTGGATGAGAGTGGGAAGATTGTTTTGTAGCACATATTTGCATACACATTGGATTCATTTTCCTATTTTCCATTCGAAATACTGCATCCCTGACACTAATCCATACGCTACTAGACTCTGACTACTAATCCTAATATGATAAGGAAAACACCAAAAAAGAATAGAAATAAAAAATTTGAGAAGAGGCATGGAGTATAGTTGGACTTGCCTTTTGCAGGATAAAAGGCAGCTGTAAAAAATCTAGTAAATTTTTAATTGAAATAGTTCTCCATGTGTTTTAAAGTTAACAAATATGTGAATTTCTGTCTCCCTTTCTCTGTACCCTCTTCAGCACATGTATTTTTATATGCACATATAGAATCCTACCTGGTATAACACGTACATATTTGTGAGGTGGCTGACTTGGCAAATACATGTTGTGAGAAGAGATCACTCAGCAGAAACACTGTTGGAAGTGAAAATTCACCCTATGTGTGAGCTTCCTAAGAGATCAAGATTATACATAAATCCATGTTCAGTAAAATAAATATTTTTTCATCAGTGGATGATATATATTTCATGATAAATTTCGATTGGAATATATATTGCTAATTGTTAATGTCTCAGTGGTTTTATATATATATATATATATATATATATATATATATATATATATATATATATATATATATATATATATATATATACACACTCTCCAAACTATTCAAAATATGAAATATATGATCTACATATACATTTTATCACAGAAATATTCTGGACAAAAAATGCAAAAGACACAATATGATGGTATCAAAGCCTAAATGGAAAGTGAACATGGATTACTAAAAACATCCATGTCCAGGTTCCCTAATGCTCTCAAATGTCAATCATATTGGTGACTACATATTTGTTGCTTCCTAAGATTATATATTCAAACTCAACCCTGTTGAAAATGTCTAGTCCTATGATTGACTTTATACCTTACCTGATTTCCTAATCTCTCTAATGATATCTGCTTTCCTACATATTTTTCCAAGTTCACCATTGTTACTGACACTTCACATGTGCTGACATTGACATTCACTCTCTAAACAAAACCCTATTGTTAAAGAACTTTTATTACAAATCCTATACACACTCTTCTTCCTAAAACTTCCAACTATCTTCCTATTCCTACCTACTATCCCTTTTTGACTAGATGTTCTCTTCAACATTCAATCATCCAAGGTACAAGGTCCTATGCCATTGTATATCGATTTATCTGAGATATCTTAGTAGAATGTAATTCAAAGTAAAGTATCCCAATCAAGGGCCCAATGCCCTTCTGGGCTTCAAATCTTACTTAGATTTCTGTTTTCATACATATATTTCACCTCTATATTTTTATAAATCTTAAAGGTTACCAATATTATAATTCATCCAGCAGAATGACTCTTTAACCAAATCAAAAATGTTATTAACCCTAACCATACACAGTTCCCTCAATCTAACTTTACAGAAGAGCAGGGACAGAGTTGGTCTTAAAATACAGGAATGTAGGTGGTCTTCCTCCAGCTGAGAACCTCAAAGGTCCATGAATAAATGATCCCTGAAGAAGATGTAGGCAGATATGAAGGCCCTGAGTGAGCAAAAGTCATCATTCATGGCAAAAACCTGGTCAGGATAAAGGGTAGTGTCTGAATAAGCCCCTCTTTTCTTAATGTAGAGAAGATGGACAAAACCAGGCCTGTTTGGAAAGCTGTTCCCGGGTGCCTATGGTTGATATTGCATTCTAACTTGTGAAAGTGTCACAGGAAGTAGGGGCAGCCTCCATCTCATGGGACCATTGGAAGCAACTATTAGGACAAAGTGGTTGCCAAGGTAGTGGCCTCATTCAGTTTCTGAAGAAAGTGACCTCACCACACTTCCTTGTTGATGGAACTCTCTGAACATGGGATCCAGGAAGCCAGGCACCCAGAGCCAGTCCCAGTCCCAGTCCCAGTCCCAGTGGTCTCACTTGTTTGAATTTAGCATGGACAGATTCACTCTTTCTTGGTACCTACTGATGTGAGGATGACCAAATGTGAGAAAAGCTCTGAAGAGGGGTCTTTCCTGAGAAAGCAGGTAGTGGCTCACCGCTGACTCTTGACAACTTCACAGAGTTGGACAAGGAGATCAGTTCTGAGACAGAACAGGTCATTTCAGGGCAACCTAGTGTGGCCCACCAGTCAGAGGACACTCCAGATTGTCATAGACCTAGTTGCAGGAAGTAGGTGACTTGGAGGGTGTGGGTGTGAGTTTGCGGATTTTGTCTCATGTTCTGACAATAGGTAGGAATGGCGGTTTGTTGGGTTTGGAGTGAATAACTTCTGTTCATGTATGTGGATTTATAATCAACTTTTAACAAGATTATACTCAGAAATATTCATTCACCTGAAATACATATTTGTTTCCTAGTACTGAAAACTAACTTCAGTGAATGGTGCATATAACTCCTAATATTTCTACAGTAACTGACCCAGTTTAACATCAATGCAAGTAGATTCTTATGGGACATGATATGTGTTTTGGAGTTCGTTTTAATTCAACACTGGTACATTACTATTTCTTAAGTTTATGCACATTACAGTATATATATTTCATTCACAAGTTCTCAAATTTATAAGCATTTATTTCACTTTCAATCACTTCCTGCTTCAGAAAACATGTATTCCTCCATGTTTCTTGACTGGTCTTTTCATGAGACTTCTTTCCAAACACATTATTTTTGATTTTCATAATCATTTTGAAGCAAAACTCACACATTCTTCATGAAAAGCCATAACCCTAATATTACAATTAGACGTATAACTAGTTGTTATGAATGATTCTATATCAAAATATGATTTCTTATATATTTTCAGTTATCAATTCAATCCATTATTTAAAGTGGAAGCAGTTATATTATTTATTAACTGTATGGTCTATTAATGCATTATCTCTCTATTCATAGACAAGGGGTACAGCTATTTTACCTTAGATACTAATTTATACATCTTCAAAATATTCCTAAAAGAAATGGTGGAAGAAATACTCATGTCACCAGATCTACATATACATTTTATCACAGTAATATTCTAGACAAAAAAAAAGTCACCCTTAAGATTGTACCAAAGCCTAAATGGAAAGTGAGCATGGATTACATAAACTTCCATGTCCAGGTTGCCTAATGCTCTCAAATATCAATCCTATTGGTGACTACATATTTGTTTCTTCCTAAGATTATATATTCAACCTCATGCCTGTTGAAAATGTCTAATCCTATCACTCATTTTATACTTTACCTGATTTAGTAATGTCTCTATTTATATCTGCTATCCTACATATTTCCCCGGTTCATCATTGTGACTTACACTTCATGTATGCTGAAATTTACATTCACTCTCTAACCGAAACCCTATTGCTTAAGAAGTTTTGGTCTAAATTCTATACTCACTCTTCTTTCTAAACCTACCGACCATCTTCCTAATTCTACCTACTATCCCATTTTGAGTGGATGTTCTCTTTGACATTCAATCATCAAAGGTACAAGGTCCTATGCCATTGTACATCGATTTATCTGAGACATTTGTGCAGAACATAATTCAAAGCTAAGCATACCAATTAAGGGTGCAATGCCCTTCTGGGCTTCATATCTTCCCTGGATTTCTGTTTTTATACTTATATTTCACCTATATATTCTTGTAAATATTATAGTTTCCCAATACCATTATTCATCGTGCAGAAAGATTCCTAACCCAAATTGAACATGTTATTAACCCTAACCATACACTGTTCCGTCAATCTAACTTTACAGAAGAGCAGCGACAGAGTTGGTCTTACAATACATGAATGTAGGTGATCTTCCACATGTTGAGAACGTCAAAGGTCCATGCAGAAAGGATGCCTTGAGAATATGTGGGCAGCTATGAAAACTTGAGAGAGAAAAGTCATCTTCTATGGCAAACAACCTGGTCAGCATGAAGGGATGTGTATGCATCAGCCTCTCTCTTCTTAATGTAGAGAAGATGGTCCAAACCAGTCCTAGGTGGAGAGCTGTTCCTGGGTGCCCATGGTTTATATACCATTCTAACTTGTGAAAATGTCATAGGAAGTAGGGGCAGCATCCATATAATGGGACACTTGAAAGCAACTGTTAGGACAAAGTGGTTGCCAAGGAAGTGACCTCATTCAGTTCCTGAAGCATTGACCTACCTCACTTCCTTGGTGATGGAACTCTCTGAACTTGGGATTCAGGATGCCAGGCACCCGGAGCCACTCAAGTCTCAGGCCCAGGGGTTTAACTTGTTTGGATTTACAAAGGAGAGTGTTAGTCTTTCTTGGTACCTTAAGATATGAGGATGGCCAAATACCAGGAGAGCTCTGAATAGGGGCCTTTCCTGAGAAAGCAGGTAGTGGTTGGCCACTGGCTCCTGAAAACTTCACAGAGTTGGGAAAGAAGAGCAGATCTGAGACAAGACAGGCCATTTCGGGGGAACATACTGTGGCCCACCAGTCAGAGGACACTCTGGATAGTCACAGAGTTTAATGGGGGAAGGATGTGCCTTCGTGGGTGTGGGTGTGATTTTGTGGTTTTGTCTCATGATCTGAGAATAGGTAGGAAAGGCGTTTTTTTCTTTGATTTGTAGTGGACTGCTTCTAGTAAGACGTTTGACAAGGCGAGTGTTTCTATGTCTGTGTATGCTACTGTGTCCGTGGTTGTAGACATTAGAAAAGAGAATGCAACAATTGATGTGTCCTGTATAGTAGAAAGCTTCCCAGCATTCATCCTGCCCAATTTATGAATGGACTGCCGCTTGCCTTATAAATGGGCAACACCTGCTAACTTCCTAAGTTCCTGTTTTCTTCCTGAATTCTCGCCACTCTCCAGAATAGACTCATGGTTTTTGTCAAAAATATGTACCACCTCCAAGCTCTGTGACATGTCCATGTACTGGAAAGCTGAAGGGAATAGCGAACATCTTTGAAAACTCAGATATCAGTGTGACCAGGAAAGTCTCAGTGGAGAAACCCTGCTTTGGACTTTTTCTTACCTATTGTTCTGTTGCCCTGAATGTCAGGAAGGTCTTTGCCTCAGGCCACCCGTTTGTGAACCCTGAAGAAAACAGTTTTCAAATGGAAATGAATGGGCATCACCTGTGGCTCTTTGCTTAATTGCTTTGGAAAAGGATGTGTCTGAATCAGCCTCTTGGCCCTGTGTGAGGCTGTGGCTTAGATTCTCAGCACCTGATTAATCCAAAGACAGATCCCATGTGTGCATCCAAAACCAAAATTGCCAAAAGAGCAGTTATTGTGAATGAAGTCTCTTGACTTCATTTCTAAGGTTCCTGAGGCCCATCAAGTGAGAATAGGCATCCTTTGGGTAAAATGAGTTCTTCAAAGCCCTGCGGAGGCTAGCCCAGAGGTTTTTTGTTTGTCTCATGACTCCCAATCATATAAAGAATCTATACCTGACATTCAGTAGGCCTCAAATTGGAGATGCAGAGCAGTATTAACAGCAGGCCTATTTGATCACTCCTGGTTCACAAGAAGGGTTTTCAGGCCACCCGGACTTTAGGCAAATGAGCGGCAAGGGAGCTTATTTTTCACACCGTCTTGGGGTGCACCCCTCATGGAAAACTCCAGCCAGAAGTTATGATGAGTGTCTATATGTAAGAAGATGAGGGCCCTGTGGGTGTGTTTTGGTTTTCATTGTGGTCATTTTTGTGGCGGTTGGAAGAGATGACTGGGCCTACCTGGGCTTGAACTCTGGTGTGATTCCTCTTAGAGACTGAGTTCTGGAACTGACCTCAGAGAAGTACTGCCATGAAATGTGTTGGGATTTTAGAAGGCCACGCATCAGAATCACCCTTGGAAACTGAGATAGAGGTCCAGGGAGGCTTTCCACAGGGCACTGGGAATCTCAGCCAGGATATCACATGATTTTATTCTTAAAGACTTGGCAGCCAAAGTTGAGAGTCTAAACACACATGGACCTCACATTGTAGACCTCAGTGATCCTGGCTTCATGTGAACTTTAGGCCACTCTTTGGGAAGCTTGCCTGTGAGTGTTCTCCAGAGATTTCATTGAAATGAGCTTCTTACCATATAATGTTTCCTGCATGAATTGAAACCCACAGTAACTCCAACTTCATCCTTCAAAAATGGCTAAATAAATACCATCAAATTTCTGAAATTCCCAGACCAGGTGGCACTGGAGAACCTTTGGATATCCTGTTGCTGATCATGAGTGAAAGAATTCCCCACACAAAGACACTTCGCTAGGAGAATTCCAATTTTATTGCAAAAAGCTGTGTGCTTACATAGAACTAAAGGGGTGATGGTAGGGCTTAGATAAATGGCAGGGCACCAATTTATTGGCAAGTTCTTTCAGATATCAGCTCCGGAGCCAAGGAATTAGTTCTCATTGGGGCTAAGGTTCCCCGCCAGAGAGATTTGAAATTGGCGCCGACGGGAGAGTTCACACGGGTGGGAACTTTTTGCATCACTGCAGAAAAGAGGAAGGTAGGAAGAAAAAGTCCTTAGGCACCATGTTGGGGTTTTTACTCTGGGGAATGGCTGCCGTTTATACTTTTCCCAACATTCCTCGCTTTTTGTTTTCTTAGGAAGTGTGGCGTCGTTGGTCAGATCCGGCTGCTTCTTGCTGTTTGGGGGCGCTGTGGGGCCTAGAATGAGAAATGGAGGAATTCTCGGGGGGCAGGTCTGGGGATATCATGGCAGCCAGAAAGAAAACCCAGTGGCTACAGACAGCTACTTCCATAGGGGTGAATTCTATGAAAGTTCCCTGAAGCCTCAAGTTGTCGATGGCATTGAACCAGTCCTGGATGGAGGAGTTTGTTGGTATCAGTCACTGGTCCTGTTTCAGAGACTCTGGGAAATACTGGAAGAGTTGCCTGGACATGGCATCACCAGCACCTGAATAAGATCAGAGCGAATAAAAACAGAATTAAGATAAAAATTAAAGCAAAGGTCAATTTTTGGCAGAAGTACCATGTTGGGGGACTGACAGAGAAGAGGCCAAGGGCCATGAGGAAACTTAGAAGGACATAAAGACTCATTAATCCAGGATGGCAGATTAAAAGGTTCTCCGAGCTCGTTGTCTCTCGCCGTCTGATGTCCGTTGCATTCCATCGTGCCTGGTAGTGAGCTTCAGCACTGAGTGAACTGTTCTCTTGGAGATGTTGGGGGTTCATCAGTCATCAGAGGCTGCTAGTGCCTAAGCAAAAGCTGGTTGAATGTTTGATTAGAAATTTTTTTTCAGTTGGGTTTGAAGGCACTTCATTATGCAGGGCAAGAGAGCACAAAAAAGGAGCATCCCAATAAGGGGCCCCAAGATTGGTAGTAAGTACATGGCAAGAAAGGATTGGAAGCAATTGGGTTGATAATTCCTGCAATTTAACAACATTTTTTTCTATTAGGCCAGATTCATTAACATAATGACAACATTCCTCTCTGAGGAACAGGCATGTTCCCCCTTTTTCTGCAATGAGAAGATCAATTGCCCTTTGGTTCTGTAAAGCCAGTTGTGCCAATGAAGTAACCGTCACTGCAAGGAGCCCAGAAACTGAGCAGTGTTATCAAGTGCTTCCTGCAGTTTTTGTTGCAGGTCATTGGATGCCCATAGAGCATGACCTATAGCTTCACCAGAGAGTTCGAGACTCGCCGCTGAGGTTGTTAATGTGAGGCCTACCAGAACCGGCAGAAAGACTGCCCTAAGGGTGCAGGAAGGTAGGGCCACCTGTCGGAATTCGATGGGAGTATACAAAGACAGCTGAGGAACTACCGTAACCAAGAAACAGATGCCAGAGACATTGATCGTTGAGGTACTTATAGACCCGTTACACCAGAGAAAATGTCCAGGTTTCATAAATCAGGGCTCGATGGGGTGCTAAAGCTCAAGGAACAAATGGGTAAAGAATTCATTATTGTCAGGTGGAAACAGATGAAAGGAAATAAAGTATTGGTGGAACAACTTTCCCATAGTGGGATACGTGTCACATGTAGGGGTTTTCCTTTCTTAGAGAAATTGTAGGTTTTTGCTGAAATATTTCCTGCCGCTAATGGGACCGCTGCTAGAAGTGGACGACTAAGTGAAGCACAGAGAAAGAACTGAGAAGTAGGCACAGAAAGAGGGGTGGAGTTTAATAATCAAAGAGTTTGGTGTAGCAAATTGAGCCATGTGGGAGGGGGACCTGAGGGGGTTGAAGGCTCTGAATCCTCTTTAAATGAGCTATGGATAAGATCTCGAAGTTTTGATTCTGACTCCTTAATGTGTTCGACTACCTGGATGGTTGCCTTAGGTGGCGTAATCAGGGTGCGGCCAACAGTCATCCACATTGTGGGTCTGGCTGAGGTTGTCCGAGCATAGACAGCAAACTCAACATAGTCCCAACGTTTGGCCTTGGGGTCAGGTATATCTAAAGTATACCATCCATTGTTATTGGATGAAGAGCCTTTATGCCACTTTAGGTAACTAGAAGTCCACCCTTCATGGTAACCAAGTGAGTGGTAAGAATAGCTACCACGTTCATGTTGGAACCTGCATTACTTATAGGGGCACCCATTATATATCTCAGGCCACCAATGACAATAGTCTTTGGTTTGAGGAAAAAGGAAGCAAATGAAAGGCTAGTTCCAGCTACCAGGGACGAAGGTCCTTGAAGGTGACAATTTTAGGGAAATAGATGTGCAGTTGTGGATGAAGCAAGCAGTTGCATCCAGTGCGTGGACATTCTGCATGCCATGTTCTGAGTATCATTCCCGAAGAGTGAAAAAATACATTGTAGCAGAGGAGGGTAAATACCAGTCCTGACAGAGCACAGAAAATAAGCAGAGCACAAAAAACAAGCAGTTAGAGAAGACTAGGGTGTTGGGAGAGCTCATTGTGCCTTCTTTAAGAGGAATTGTTCTGCGGGGAACACCGTGTTAGCCGCAACTTAAATGGGTGAGATGGGAGTGGAGAGCAGGAGTAAAGGGGAGGTTCAGGAGGTGATTCTTGGAGTTCCTCTGGGGTGGTCCTGTCGTCATCAGGTGGGCCTCTTGGTGATATGGCTTCAACCTAGATATGTGAATCCAAGGGGTGAGACAGTTGTCTGATAAGGAGAGTTAGGTGGAGTTGGGGGTACAGAGAATGACAGGATAGGGGCCTTCCCATTTTGGGGCAAGAGGCCCGTTCTCCTCTGGGGTATTATAATAGACTAGACTCCCAGCTGTTAAGGGAGGAGTGTTTGGAGCGGGGACTGGGTCCAGAAGAAGCCAGTCCTGATATTTCCAGAGTTCCGAGCGAAGATAAAACAAGAGAGGCAAAGACAAATCTCGGGTGAGAGGTCCTTGTGAAATGACCAACCCAGGGGGGATAAGAGGTCTTGAATACCTTATCTCAAAGGGAGACAGTAAAGATGGTTTCTTAGGTGGAGCTCTGAGTCGAAACAAATCCAAGGGAAGGAGTTTGACCCAGTCTAAGTTTAATTCCATTGTCAATTTGGTAAGGACTTCCTTTAGAGTACGATTTACCCTTTCCACTTTCCCTGAAGCCTGAAGGTGATATGGACAGTGAAAATGTCACTTGAAGGAGAGGGCTTGAGAGACCTTTTGTGTGATCCTAGAAATAAACTCAGGGCCATTGTCAGATTGTAGGAAAGTGGGCATTCCAAACCTGGGGATGATGACTGTCAGAAAGATTGAAGCTACAGTGGAAGCCTTTTATTGGAAATGGGAAATGCCTGAACCCAACCAGAGAAAGTGTCCACAAAGACAAGGAGGTTTTTAGTTTGCCATACTTTGGGCATGTTGGTGAAGTGTACCTGCCAGTCAGCAGTGGGAATGTGTCCCCGGGCTTGGTGGGAAGGGAAAGGTTTGGGCCTTAAAAAAGTATGAGGGTTGGTCCGCTGACAGATCTGACAATTAGAGGCTATATTCTGTAGCATGGCTTTGTCAGAGGGGGTGAGGGAGAAGAAGCTCTGTAAAAAGAGGGTCAAAGACTGAGAATTGGAATGGAATAGAGTATAAAGGAACTTGAAAAGATCCTTGTTCTTACTGGAAGAAGTAGTGGCTTCAGATGAGATGTCTAAAGTGGCCATTATATGTCCCCCAATGGGGGCAATAACTGGAAGTGGTGGCAGCCATTCGTGCCGCCTGGTCAGCTTTGTCATTGCTCTCAGTGATAAGAGAGCCGTCCTTCTGATCGGACCTACAATGGACAACTCCCAACTGGGTGGGAAAGTGGGAGGCCTCTATCAGATTGCTTATAAGAGCCGAATTAGTGATCACATTACCTTTGGTGGTAAGTAGTCCTCGCTCCTTTCATATTGCAGCATGGGAAAATAAGATATGGAAGACATATTTTGAGTCAGTATAAAGGGTGAGGGATTTGCCTTGTGCTAGAAGGCAGGCACGAGTGGCTGCTATGAGTTCAGTCTGCTGGTTGGTAGTTCCTGAAGGTAGAGCTTTGGCCTCTATAATCTCAGTGGCTGAAACTACAGTGTATCCAGAGTAATGAGTGCCATTCTGCCTAAAGAAACTGCCGTCAGTGAACCAGATAAGGTCAGGCTTGGTGAGTGGTCCCTCAGAAATTGAAGAATGACAGGGAAGGAAATCATCTAAGGTTTCCAAGCAATTATGAATTGTTGTGTTAGACGTGGGAGTCATTGGGAGCAGTGAGGCAGGGTTCAGTGCAGAGCAGGGGAGGAAAGTAATATTAGGGTTTTCCAGAAATGAAGTGAAGAGTGACAGAACTCTGGATGGAGGAAGGGTTTGAAGGCCCTTATAAGCTAAAAGATCCTTCAAGTGATGTGGGGAGTGAATAGTTCAAGGGGCCCCAAAAGTCAGCTTAGAGGCTTCTTTGTGTAAAATTTGTTCAGCAGCCAGAGCTTTTAAGCAAGGGGCCTACCCACAGATTGTATGGTCTACTTTATTGGACATATATGCCAGAGGTGCAAATGTAGGCCCATAGTTTTGACCTAAGACCCCAAATGCTTGCTCCCCTTTTTCATGGACATATAGATGAAATGGTCTTGAAATATCAGGAAGGTGCAAGGCAGGTGCCTTTAAGAGGAGTTGCTGAAGCCTGCGGAAATGGTAGTTAGGGGAGGAGGCAAGAGATTCACTAGGGGGTCCCTTTCCTAGGTCATACAGGTTTTTGGCTAGAAGAGAATAATTTGGGATCCAGGCCCTAAAATAAATGCTAGTCCTAGGAATGATAGTATTTCAGCTTTCGTATGGGGCACTGGAAGATCAGAAAGGAGTTGCCTCCTATCCAGTGTTATTTCCTTTTTCCTAGGTGTAAGGCAAAAAACAAGATAGATGAGAAAAAACTGGAAAATATGGGCCTTGTGGGGAGACACCCTATATCCCTTGTATGCTAGGAAATTAAGAAGTTGGGCAGTGTGGGATTGAGAGTGTTCCCAAGAGGGACTAGAAGAAGTTTCATCGACATATTGAAGGAGAGTAGAGTCAGGACAGGTCGGGTGAAAGGATGTGAGGTCCTGGGCAAGAACTTGGCCAAAGAGATGGGGCCTATCCCTGAATCCCTGTGGGAGGACAGTCCAGGTAAGCTGACGAGAATGGCAGGTGTGAGGGTCAGTCCACGTAAAAGCAAAGATATCCTGAGATTCTGATGACAAGGGAATAGAAAAGAATGCATCTTTGAAATCTAGGATCAAGAAGTGGGTAGTAGTGGCATGGATCTGAGAGAGGCAGGGGTAAGGGTTGGGCACTAGCGGGTGGATGGGGACCACAGAGGAGTTGACAAGGTGAAGGTCTTGAACCAGCCTGTAGGACCCGTTAGGTTTCTTAACTGCCAGAATGGGGGGTGTTGAAAGGAGATTGTGTAGGCCTAAGATACCCCTTTCATAATAAATCCTGGATGATGGGTTCTAATCCGAGGAAGCCTGTGGTTGTGAGTAGATATTGTGGTTGACTAATATATCTTGAAGGGTCGTGTAAGACAATATGAATAGGACTTCATTTAGCCATAGAGGGTGTAGTTGTGTCCCAAACCTCAGGGTTAACTGGTTTAGATAGTCGTGGGAGACTGCATGAAGGAGGTGTATTTGCCCCTAGGAACATCATGAGGAAATGAGAGGTAGAATAATGTGGGGTGATATGTGAATGGTGACTTTTAATAGTGAGAGTATGTCATCAAGACATGACGGCCATCTGGGGTTTCTGGGTCGAGTTTTGTGTACTGTTGAAGGGCCTTGGTTAGTCTATCCTGGAAATCTGAAGGTGTTTCCTCCTTCCTTTGAATGACCTCCTGCACCTTTTGAAAGTTAACAGCTTTGCGGGTGGCCTTTTTCAGCCCCGCCAAGAGACAGGATGTAAAAAGGTCACGAAACTGTAAGCCTTCACGGGTCTTGTAATCCCATAGGCGATCCTGCTCTGGGACAGCATGAGGGCCTGTGGGGTGGGTAGGATTGGTCCTATGATTTTCATCAGCATGGGCTTGGGCTAGCTCCCAGACTCATTGCCTTTTCTTGGGGAGAAGTGCATTGGCCAAGAGCATGTAGATGTCATGATGAGTGAGGCTACATACTTGCAGGACCCATTGAAACTCCCGAATGTAAGTGGTGGGGTCAGTGGTGAAAGAGCCTAACTTCCTCTCTAGCTGAGTAATGTCCGACATGGAAAACGGAACGTGGACTCTGATGACACCCTCCAGACCAGCTACCTCACGAAGGGGTGCAATTGTCTTGGGGGTGGGAAGGAGTCCCTTAGACCTGGTAACAGGAGGACTGAAAGAGGAAGGCGGTGAACAGGAAAGAGAGGGAGAGGAAGGGAGTGTCTCTGTGGAGGAGGAGGAGGTGGAGCAGGCAGAAGAGGGCGGAGGAAAGAGGGATGAAACGGAAGGCGGAGGATCCATGGAATTAGGCAGAGGAAGAGGAAGGTATAGCGGGAGAGAAGGGGCAGATGGGGCTGGGGGATAAGGTGGGGGTTCATCTGCTTGGTCGAATGAGGAAGAATCTGTGAAGTCAGGAATAGAAGTAGGGGAAGAGAGGGGTTTTCAAGCAAAGAGGACCTGAGAGGGAGGTCAAAAGGAGCAGAGAGCAGGGTGCTGTGTGTGAAGGCTAAAATCTTAAATGCAGGGAATCTCCCTCCACTTTTTCAGATGCTGGCAGTAGTTAAAAAGGTCCTGGAAGAGGTTTGGATCTAAGGAGCCTTCTGGTGGCCAATGATTGCCATTATCCAGTGGATATGTAGGCCAATCATGGGTACAGATTTTGATTAAAAGTTTGGGCTTGATGTCTGGTGTGAGGGAGAGTGTGGCCAGATTTTTTATTAAACATTTGAGAGGTGAGTCTTCAGGTGCAGACTAAGAGGTGCCCATAGTCACAGGGAGAGATGGGAGAGAGAGAGAGAGAGAGAGAGAGAGAGAGAGAGAGAGAGAGAGAGAGAGAATAGGAGTAAGCAAGAAAGACAAAGAGAAAACCCGGGCTGGAACGGCTTCCAGGAAGCTCAGGGCAAACGGGGGTCAGGTGGGCGTCCCCAAAATGACAAGCCATCACGAGGAAATACAGAGGGCACTACCTGGTCATCACCAGTGAAGTGCGATCTGTGAAACCAAAAGGAATTGGAGCCAAGGGCAACCTGACGTCAGGAAAGTTTTCAACTGCAGCAGAAGAAGTCAGTAATGAAAACAAAACTCTGGCTCTGACAGAATGCAATTCCAGGCCGGGAGTTCAGTTTTCGCAGAGCAGAGAGGCAGCTTCAGCCAGACACAGCAACCCCACAGGATACAGCAACTCTAGCCGGCAGCAGCAGCGGCAGTGGAGCAGGAAAATCCATAAAGCCTCTCGTGTAAACTCAGAAGCCTCATGCCCCAAAAAGAAACGAAACACCAGAGGGTCCACTGCAACTAGTAAAGGTCTTAGTGGGAGGAATTCCCTCTCCCCTACCAGGCATCTGGAGTGTGCCTGAGGATCACTGTCACAAAACCAGTGGCAGCCTGAACGGAGTTGGCGAGCCGGGGTCAGGGGAGGATTACTTACATCAGATCAGTGGTGAGTGCAGAAAGCTGGCGTCTGAAAAGAGCGGACTAGGGCAGAGTGTCTCGGCGGAGTGGGGGACGGGGCTCTTGTTGGAAAGAGCTCACCCGTATCCTCTCACGGGGCACCAGAATGAAAGAACTCCCCATGCAAAGACACTTCACCAGAAAATTCCAATTTTATTTCAAAAAGCTGTGTGCTTATATATAACTAAGGGGGAGATGGAAGGGCTTAGATAAATGGCAGGCAACCCATTTATTGGCAAGTTCTTTCAGATATCACCTCCGGAGCCCAGGAATTTGTTCTCATTGGGGCTAAGGTTCTCCGCCAGTGAGATTTGAAATTGGAGGAGGCGGGAGAGTTCACACGGGTGGGAACTTTTCACGCCACTGCAGGAAAGAAGAAGGTAGGAAGAAAAAGTCCTTAGGTGCCATGTTGGGAATTTTCTCTGGGTTATGGCTGCCGTGTATACTTTTCCCAACAATGAATATACCAGACAGTGCCTTGATTGACTGGTTTTCATAAAAATGGTTTTTAACAGAGATGCCAGAAAGTTGCATCCTGCTGAGTAGTGGGCCTAGAGCAATGGTGGGCAGGTGTGTGATAAAACATCTGTGGGGTGGCCATGTGGATCCGCCATTGGCTTCCAAATGGCTTGTGACTGACATGGTGAAGCCAGCAGACCCTTATATGTAAAGGCATCTTGATATATGGAGAAGTTTCAGGACATTGTTCAGAATCAGGTTGCTATACTCAAGGAGGCAAGCTATGTGGGATAGAAGTCTTGTTCTTTTATTCTCCTGCAGACCCTGACCCACCACACGTTACAGAACTCCCTCCCGCACTGTGTCCCAGTTGAAAACCTTGCATATCGTGAAGCAAATACAAAACTCCCAGTGCAACAGCAAGAAACACCATGAAAATGGAGGATGACCATATGGTTTCACAGTCCACATGGTAGACATTTAGCCCCCAGTGGCCACAGTTTACCTAAAAAGAGAGAATTCAGCACTGCTGACTCATGTTCATTGAAAAAGAGGAAACCATGTCCTCCAGGTCTCATAGATTCAGTCAGAGCTTTGATGGTCTCACTAGAAAGGAAGCTAAAGCTCCTGACAACAACATATGTTTCAAGTGCCCAACCTCACAGGCAGATTCTCAAGAATTCTCTAGGCCAGTAGACCTCCATGTTTGTGGAGTGTTTACCCTGTCCTTTACTTTTGGAAACTCCTCTACCACTTCCAAGGTTTTGAACTCCTGAGCATATTCCATTCCAGATATGTATTCACAGATTTTCTAACTCTTCTCTTCTAATTGTGTCTTACTTAGGGCAAAGGAATTCTCAAGGCATTGTTCTGGATGAGAGTGGGAAGATTTTTGTGTAGCACATATTTACATACACATTGGATTCATTTTCAAATTTTCCATTCGAAATACTGAACCCCTGATACTAACCCATACCGTACTAGACTCTGACTACAAATCCTAATATGATGGAGAAAAATAACCCAAATAGAATAGAAATACAAGCAGTTCACAGGAGGCACGGTGTATATTTGGTCTTGCCTTTTGCATGATATAGGTTAGGAGTTATAAATCTTGTCAATTTTTTGTTGAAATAGTTCTCCATGTGTTTGGAAAGTTAACAAATATGTGAATTTCTGTTTCCCTTTCTCTGTAGGCTATTCAGCACATGTATTTTCATATGCACATATAGAATCTTACCTGGTATCACACGTACATTCCTGTGAGGTGGCTAACTTGGCAGATACAAAGTGTGAAAAGAGATCACTCCTCCTAAACGCTTTTGGAACTGAAAATTCGAACTGTGAGTGAGCTTCCTAGTTGAACATCATTATACATAAATCCATGTTCAGTAAAATTAATATTTTTGGATCTGTAGATGATATATATTTCACGATGAATTTTGATTGGCATATATATTGCTACTTTTTAATGTCTTTGTTTGTGTTTTGTATATATATATATATATATATATATATATATATATATATATATATATATATATATACTCTCCAGATTTTTTAAAATATGAAATATATGCATCTTATTATTCACTCCCTACATTTATTCATGTTCATGTATGTGGATTTATAGTAAACTTTTCACAAGATTATTCTCAGAAGTATTCTTTCACCTGAAATACATATTTTTTTTCCTAGTTCTGAAAACTAACTTCAGTGACTGTTGCATACAAATCCTAATATTTCTCCAGTAACTGATCCAGTTTAACATTAATGCAAGTAGATTCCTATGGGACATGATGTATATTTTGATGTTAGTTTTTATTCAACACTGGTTCATTACTATTTCTTCAATTTATGCACATCATAGTATATATATTTCATCCAGAAGTTAGTAAATTTGTACGCATTTGTTTCGCTTTCAATCACTTCCTGCTTCAGAACACATGTATTCCTCCATGTTTCTTGACTGGTCTTTTCATGAGACTTCTTCCCAAACACATTATTTTTGATTTCCATAATCACTTTTGAAGCAAAACTCACACACTCTTCATGATAAATCATAACCCTAATATTACTATTAGATGTATAACTCGTTGGAATGAATGTATGTATATCAATATAAGATTTCCTGTATTTTTTCAGATATCAATTCGATCCATTATTTAAAGTTGGAACTAGTTATATTATTTATTCACAGTATGGTCTACTCATGAATTATCTCTATATTCATAGACACAGAGTACACCTATTTGTACACCCAATACTAATTTTATGTCTTCAAAATATTGCTGCAAGAAATGGTGGAAGAAATACTCATGTCTCCTGATCTATATATTCATTTTATCAAAGTAATATTTTGGACACAAAAAGCAAAGGTCATACTTATGATTGTACCAATGTAAAAGTCATTCTAGCATTGGAGGAAGAGACAACCAAGAGACTGTCTCATGCAACAGCAAAGGGTTTATTCGGGGTCCAGAATGCTGGGGCTCAGACCTAATTTGAATAGAGCCTAGAGCCCTTAGAACATCTTAAGCAGAGCTTACATACTTAACTTGGAGAGGGAAGGGAAGGAAGTTTATTGGTGGTTCAGGGCGAATGGACGGTTTGTGTGCAACTGAGTGAGGGATTACATTCTGCAGTTTGGCATTTGGGGACAGCACATTCTGGGAACAAGATTACCAAACACTTCTCAAGATTTCAATAGTGTTTTGTTAAGAATACAGAAAAACAGGAAGTGACAAATACCTATTTTATTAATCTTTCATTCCCCACTTCTTCTTCTGGTTACGTTTAATCATAAAAGTGATCATTGAGGGGTGTCACATTTTATGTCTGCTAGTGGGGTATATTGTTGTCTGATTACCAAAATTTAACTTGTCCAATTTGAGCTTGAAGAAATGAAACTACACGGTGGAGCAAACAGGGTCTAGAGTTAGCAATAATATGATGATTATTAATGGACCGGCCAAAGCTGATAAAAGCGTAGTTTACCAGGGGGACTGTGTGAACGAAGACTGTAACCACCCTTTTGGGGCCTCTCTCTCTCGTTGATGCGCTTTAAGGTGTCTTCTCAATTTACTCATAGATAATTTTACAACCAGTATGATCGGAATAAAAACAACATTCTTCCCTCAATACAGCACAATGGCCCCCTTTTCTCATGAAGAGGAGGTCCAACCCTCGCCTTTTCTGTAAAACAACTTCAGAGAGAGATTTTAAAGATTCCTGTAAGGCTGTGATGGAGGTTTAATATCTTAAAGCTTTGTTCTACTACTGCTTCTAATTGGGTCATTTGTTGTGTTCCATGGACTACGGCAGTGGTTCCTGTGCCCAGCCCTGCAGCAACTTCTATTCCTAATAGGATGGCTAAAGTGAGGAATACAGATTGCCGGCAGAACCGGGTTGTATGCCCCCCGCTATTTGATCTTAATGAACCTGCATCATGATAGAGCACTCTGGGAAACATCTGCACCATTACATAATTAATTGCACCAGTTGACAATTTTATGAAAACATAAACAATGTTTAAGTATATAGAATAATACTCTTGTTGGTATGGACAGGGCAAGGCACCTAAGATAGCACCGAAAACAGAGAAACAGTCCTATTTGGTTGCAACCGGATATAGAGGGCATTGCTTCTGTTGTAATCAATTAATCCCTTGAACCCCAAGTTTAGGTAGTTTTAGAATTTTGTCCCCAATATGTAATGGAAGGGGCTCAGAAGTTCACAGTCTGCAGAAGTCCACAAAAAGCAGTTTTTGTTTCTTTTATTTTTTTTCCTCTGTTCTGGGCAAGTTAACTTTTTAAGGACACCTAGGAGAGGGAGAGCTTTTTTCTTCTCTTTTTTGTTTTCTCCCTGCCAGCTGTTACCATGGGGTCCAGTTGGTAACTTCTTTATCTTACAAATGTAGCCATCCCTGTGAAGCCCCAGCTCAAGGCCAGAGGCCTTATTCACATATTTTGTGAAAAATTAGTAAGGGGCTGTCTAGCTTAGGAGTGCTGATTTTTCCAGCCAGTTGCCAAGTAGAACAGGCAACACGAAAAGAGGAAGTTTGTCTACATTGAACTCTTTTATAGGGACTCTTTTGCTGAAAGTCCTAAAGTCAGCCTTGGTGAAGAATTTTGGAGAAGGTCAGTTAAGACTTTTTTGTGGGCCTTTTACAGACGGGAACGATGGGGAAGGCGTGGGGGAGAGCAGCTACATGGATCTGTGTATGAGAAAGGAGAGATGTAAAAGAATAATGAGAAAGGGGTTTGGGATTTTCCTAGCAACAAAATCGTGAGCAGTAGAACAGGTAGAGCAGAGGGGAAGACGGGAGTGAGTATCCCAAAAAGTCTCTGAGGGACTTTAAATTCTTAGTAACCTGTTTTCAGTGATGACAAAGCAACTTTAAAAGCCATTTTTATTACATCTTGGATAGGGTTCTGAGGGCTCTCCTCAGCTGGTTTGAGCTTTGGTATAGCTGGTAAGAGGACTTGGTGGGACCCGGTGCGGGCACTGACAGAAGAAGAGAGGAGTGAGTTGGTGGAGGGGTGCCTCACTACCTGCTACCTCAGCAAGGGGGCAATTGTCTGAGAACCGAGGTTTGGGTTTTGATCTAGAAATTGGAGGGGAGAAATCAGGTTGCTGAGGTGGGAGTGACATCAGAGATTCTGGAGCAGAAGGCAGAGGGTGAGGATCTATTGGAGAAGCATAGTTCAGGATGTGAGAGAAGGAGGGAATTGGCCTGCCCATAGGGGAATCTCCTTTCACCCTTTTGAGCACTTGCAGAAGTTAAAAAGGTCACACAGAATTTGAGGATCTAGAGACCCATCTGGGGGCCATCAGTTTTGATTGTCTAATTGGTAATATGGTCAATGCTGTGTACTGAATTTGATGAGGAGTTTGGATTCCACCAGGCAGCCCCTGTATGCTCACATCCCCATGACTTACAGAAGAAGTCGGCTTTTGCCCCACACAGCCATGGCTGTTTGTGGTTTTGATAGTCCGCCGGAAAAACATAGTAATCTAGGCTAGCCAACCTGTATCTGGCTCGTGTGTCTCTACATCCATAATGTTTGTTTCCATTATCTATGGTACAGAAGGCATTTAACGGAATTTTAGTGGGATCCTCTTCTTCAGGGATATCCCAATAGGAACGACCTATAACCAGCTGACAAATATCTGGGTGGAGAGATGGCCACCAGGTCCCTAAGGGGGCTGTATGCGAGATAGATCATACTTCTTCTCTAGTAGGATTTGTGATTAGCCATCGCTGCTGTACGGGCTGATGAGCATTAGGACTACTTGTGGCCAAGGGGAGAATCTATAGCCTTATCCACCTGGTGAATACACCATTTGAAAATGTTACCACTCTTTTCCAGTATCCAGCCAGAGTCTGGAGAGGGCGCAGGCTTGAGATGAGAGGCATGGATCCAGCAAGTGATTCCGTCTACATATACCACTGTAGGTGTTATAAGTAGCACCTGGTATGGTCCTTTTCAGCCGGGTTCCAGGGATGACACCTGATGTCGTCTTATGTAGACGAAGTCTCTTACTTGATATCCATGTGGAGTCCCCTCGTCCCCAGGGTGGTAGGCAGTGGCCAGCTGTTTCCACAGGTATCACTGAGTTCTTTCAAGAGCTTTTAGTCTGTCAAGCAAGTATTTCTTGCATGAAACAGTGCATAAGGCAGGAACATACTCTAATCTTTTATGCCGGTCTCTAAGCTTAATTTCGTTTAGGTCTCTTTAATGGTTCTATTTATTTTTTTTTCCTGTCCTGAGCTCTGGGGTCTATATGCACAATGTAACTTCCAATTAATCCCCAGGGTCCTGGCTAAGCTCTGACTCACCTGGGCCATGAACACCGTTCAATTAACAGACCCTATTACCTTAGGCAGGCCGTGTCTTAGAAAAATATCTTTCAGGATGTACTTGACCACCGTTTCAGCGGTTGTTTTTTTTTTTTTTCTTTTTTTTTTTGTGAGAAAGGATTCAATCCATCCTGAAATTGTATTTACAAAGACTAAGAGATATTTAAGTCCATACCTTGCTGGCTTAATTTCAGTGAAGTCCACTTTCCAGAATTGTCCTGGTCTGGTTCCTCGTAGGTGCTTTCCTGCAGGAAGCTTGGAAGTGTAAGCATTAACCAATTGACAGAACCGACAGGCTTTTGTGAGTTATTTCCTTTCACTGTGAGTGAGTTAGTCGAAATCTCTGTTCCTGATCCTTCAGGAATGCCTGCAGTTTCTTTGAACCAAGGTGAGTAAGTTGATGTACATTTTTAATGTAGTGTAGGGCTTTCTGAAATTGCAGGCTGGGCTCAGTGAAGTTGAGGAGTTCAGTGTCAGTGTTTTAAATGTTATAAAAAGCTTGCTGGTGCTAAAGGGTCCATTGGAATTGGGCATCCTCATTTAACAGAGGGTATAAAGGAGCCGCAAAGAACACAAACCCAGGTATCCATAACGTGCAAAAGCCAGCAGTTCCAAGAAACTCTCTGTGTTGTCCCCTGTTAGATGGCAGTGGTATCTGCACAACAGTTTGTTTTCTGGGCTCAGTGAGCCATCATTTACCGCCCCTAATGGAATACCCCAGGAAGATTACTTCTTGCTGGCAAATTTGGGCCTTTTTGGCCGAAGCTCTATACCCGAGTTCAGCAATTTCAGATAATTGTGCTTGGGTCCCAGACTCACAGTTTTACTTGGTGTTGGCAGCCAGTAGCAGGACATCCACATATTGAAGCAGAGTGACTTTGGGGTGCGTAGTTCTGAAGTTGTTGAGATTTCTGTGGAGGGCTGAATCAAAGAGAGTGGGGGAATTTTTGAACCGCTGTGGGTGTTTAGTCCAAGTTAGTTGAACAGATGTTCCAGTTTCTGGGTCTACCCAGTCGAAAGCAAACAGAAACTGACTATCTTTATGCAGAGTCAAGCAAAAGAAAGCATCTTTTAATTCCAGAAGAGTATACCATTTTCACTCAGCTACAGCAAACGGTTTATTGGGGGTCCAGCATGCTGGGGCTAAGAGCTCACATGAAAAGAGTAGAGAGCCCTGAGAACAGCTTAAAGAGAGCTTATATATTTTCTTGGAGAGGGCATGGAAGGAAATTTTTGAGGGGTCAGGGCGAGTGGGTGGTTTGCATGCAACCAGGTGAGGGAGTACATTCTGCAGTTTGGCAGTTGGGGACAGCACATTCTGGGAACAAAATTAGCAAACAGTTCTCAAGATTTCAACAGTGTTTTGTTAAGCATACAGAAAAACAGGAAGTGACAAGTACCTATTGTATTAACCTTTCACCAAAGCAAAATGCAAAGTGAGCATGGAATACTAAAATCAACCATGTCCAGATTGCCTAATGCTCTGAAATGTCAATCCTATTGGTGTCTACATATTTGTTTCTTCCTAAGATTATACATTCAACTTCAACCATGTTGAAAATGTCTAATCCTATCACTCACCTTATACTTTGCCTGATTTTCTAATGTCGCTATTGATATCTTTTTCCTACATATTTTCTCCAGTTCATCATTGTGAATGACTTTTCACATGTGCTAATATTTACATTCACTCTCTAAACGAAACAATATTGCTAATGAACTTTTGGTCCGATTCCTATACTCACCCTTTTTACTAAACCTACCGACTATCTTTCTAATCCTATGGACTATTCATTTTTGACTGGATGTTCTCTTCTACATTCAATCATCCAAGGTAGAAGGTCCTATGCCATTGCATATCGATTTATCTGAGACACCTGTGCAGAACATAATTCAAAGCTAAGTATCCCACTAAAGGGCCCAATGCCCTTCAGGGCTTCAAATCGTACCTAGATTTTCTGGTTTCATACTTATATTTCACCGATATATTCTTGTGAATATTGCAGGTTCCCAATACCATTATTCATTCCGCAGAATGATGCCTAACCCAAATAGAATATGTTATTAACCCTAACCATACACTGTTCTCTCAATCTAACTTTACAGAAGAGCATAGACAGAGTTGGTCTTACAATACAGGCATGTAGGTGATCTTCCAATTGCTGAGAACCTCAAAGGTTGATGCAGAAATGATCCCAGGAGAAGATGTAGGCAGATATAAAGGACCTGAGAGAGCAAAAGTCATCTTCCATTGCAAACAACCTGATCAGGATGAAACGATGTGTCTGAATCAGCCTCTCTCTTCTTAATATAAAGAAGATGGACCAAACCAGCCCTGTGTGGAGAGCTTCTCCTCGGTCCCTATGGTTTATATACCATTCTAACTTGTGAAAGTGCCACAGGAAGTAGGGGCAGCCACTATCTCAAGGAACCCTTGGAAGCCACTGTTAGGACAAAGTGGTTGCCAAGGCAGTGACCTCATTCCGTTCCTGAAGGAATTGACCTAAGTCACATCTTTGGTGATGGAACTCCCTGAACTTGTTATCCAGGAAGCCAGGCACACAGAGCCCATCCCAGTTGGCTCACTTGTTTGGATTTACCAAGGACAGAGTCTGTCTTTCTTGATACCTAATGATTTGAGGATGGCCAAATGCAAGTAGAGCTCTGAAGACGGGCCTTTCCGGAGAAAGCAGGTAGTGGTCAGCCCAGGCTCCTGACAACTTCACAGAGTTGGACAAGGAGACCGGATCTGAGACAGGACAGGCCATTTCGGGGGAACATAGTATGGTCCACCAGTCAGAGGACACTCTGGAAAGTCACAGACTCACTTGGGGGAAGGAGGGGCCTTTGTGAATGTGGGTGTGAGTTTGTGGATTTGTCTCATGTTCTCAGAATAGGTAGGAAAGTCAGTATGTTTGGTTAGGAGTGGACTGTTTCTAGAAAGTCGTTTGACAAGGTGAGTGTTTCTATGTCTGTGTATCTCACTGTGTCCGTGGTTGAAAACATTAGAAATAAGAATTCATCAATGGATGTGTCCTGTCTAGTAGAAAGCTTCCCAGCATTCATCCTGCCCATTTTAGGAATGGATTGCAGGTTTCATTATTGATGGGCAACACCTACTATCTTCCCAAGATCCTGTTTTCTTCCTGAATTCTGGCCACTCTCCAGAATAGGCTCATGGTTTTGTGTCCAAGATATGTACGACCTCCAAGCTCTGTGACATGGCCATGTACTGGATAGCTGAAGGGAATGCGAGCATCTCAGAAAACTCAGATATCAGTGTGACCAGGAAAGTCTCAGTGGAGAAACCCTGCTTTGGGCCTTTTGCTAACCTATTTGCCTGTTGCCATGAATATCAGGAAGGTCTTTGCCTCAGGCCAGCCCTTTGTGAATCCTGAAGAAAACTGTTTTCAAATGGTAATGAATGGGCATCACCTGTGGCTCTTTGCTTAAATGCTTTGTAAAGGGATGTGTCTGAATCTGCCTCTTTGCCCTGTGTGAGGTAGTGGCTTAGATTCTCAGCACCAGTTGGATCTAAAGTAAAATCCAATGTGTGCATCCAAAACCAAAATGCAAAAAAGATCAGTCATGGTGTATGAAGTCTCTCACCTTCCTCTTTTAGGTTCCTGACCTCCATCAAGTGAGAATAGGGATCCTTTGGGACAAATGAGTTCTTTCAAGCCCTGCAGAGATGATTGGGTTTTCTCATGACTCCAAATCACATGAAGAAACTATACCTGACAGTCAGTAGGCCTCAAATTGGAGAAGCAGAGCAGTATTAACGGCAGACCTATGTGATCAATCCTGGTTCACAGAAAGGGTGTCCAGGCTACCCTGTGGTTAGGCAAATGAAGGGAAAGAGACCTTATTTTGGAAACTCTCTTAGGCTGTGACATTCATGGAAACATCCAGCCAGAGGTTATGATGAATGTATATATGGAAGAAGATGAGGGCCTTGGGGGAGTGTTTTGCTTTTAATTGTGGTCATTTGTGTGGAGTTTGGAAGAGATGACTGGGTCCACCTGGGCTTGAACTCTGATGTGATTCCCCTCAGAGACTGAGTTCTGTAAATCACCTCAGAGAAGTAATTGCTTTGAAATGGGATATGTCTTAATCAGCCTCTTGGCCCTGTGTGAGGCTGTGGCTTTGATTACCAGCACCGTAAGGATCTAAAAAAAGATCCCATGTCTGCTTCCAAAACCAAAATGACCAAAATTGCAGTCATTGTTGATGAAGTCTCTCGCCTTCCTTTGTAAGGTTCTGAAAGAATAAAAGAAATTGAAATTGAAACGTAAAGAACCAGGTTCTGTAAAGTATCCAGGCTGCACTCAGAGCCTGAAATTCCTGTGGCAGTTAAGACAATTCCTGGAACTGCCCTTTAGATGTGTGTTGAAATCTTCCCTGAACGCCTAGTTACTTAACAACCTCTTCTCAAAAACCGTGTGGCTCAGCACATATACATCTCAGGGCTTCAACCAATCATTTTAAATGTATACCCCTTCTCAGGGCTAACCAATAACACCCTGCCTGAACTATTCCCACCAATGAATGTGCAAATCATGTTTTAGAGTTGTTATTTGATTTTCCCACGGTATACGGTGATTTGCTAAAGGAAGCTATGATGTACGTTAAGTCCCTGCCCTCTCTAAAGAATGTATATAAAATCTGCTCATGTTGTTCTCGGGGCTCTTTGTTCCTTGCTCCTCTGAAGTGAGCTCTGAGCCCCAGCATGCTGGACCCCCAATAAACCCTTTGCTGTTTCATGAGAAATTCTCTTGGTGGTCTTTTCCTCCAACGTTCGGCCCACCTTTTCATCTGGAGGCCCTAGCTGAGAAATCCAGCAGTGACGAAAAAAAGACCCCAACGGACTCCTTTCAGAGTAAGTAAGGTGCCTCTTTCTGGTTTCAGGTTTCAGGTTAGGGCTTGGCAAAATGGCTGTCGGTGAAGAACATTAGCTCTCTGCGACGGTGGCTGACAGATGTGTCACAGAGCCACAGGCCACGTCCCTGGGGGACACTCCAGAGGACTCGGGAAATAGAGGATTAGTAGTTTCCTCAACTCGGTTATTTTTTGCTTCACGATTCGGTTTTCCAGCCCATCAGGTTTTGCTGGCTACTCAGTTTTGTTCATTGTCAGGAACTCATGTTGAGTTTACTGTCTGTCTTTATTGTCTAACCCATCATGTTTTGCCAGTTACTCAGTTCTAATCTTTGTCTTGGACTCATGTTAAACGTTTACTGTTTGTCTTTGTCTGTGTCATGTTTGTGTATTCACTGTCCCTGTTTGAGTAACTCCCATTATGGGACATTATGGGACAAAGCACTTCCATGCCTCTGTCCCTTAACCTTGATCATTGGACTGATGTCCGCTCAAGTACCAAGAATCTTTCTTTTTCAGTAAAATGCCGGACCTGGCAGACTCTCTGTGCTTCAGAATGGCCCATCCTAGGAGTCAGATGACCCCCAGAAGAATCCTTCCACTTCCCTCTAATCCGAAAAGTCAGAGATATTGTCTTTCACCGGGGCCACGTGGCCACCCAGATCAACAGCCATATACCCCTTGCCCCACGATCCTATCATTCCAACATTCTGCTCCTCCCCCTCTTCCCTCCATTCTGAGTCACAAGACTGGACACTCCTCTCTCTCCTTATCCTCTACCCTCGCTCCCCAACCCACAACATGTTCCAGATGATCCTCCCGCCGCTGACTCAGCCTCTCCACCGCTAGAGGCAATTGGGCCAGACCCAAGCCCTCCAGGGGACTTCCCCGCAGCAGCAGCAGCCCCTGCTCCCCTGAAGGAAGCTGGGCCACCTAAAAAAACCCGCAGGAGATGGATAATAGAAAACTCGGAAGCCCCTGTGATGCTCCCTCTCCATCCCTACGGGCCCATGAACCGACCCAACTGGGACCCCAACACCTTTAAATGTAGGTAGCATCTGTCCACTTATCGCCGTTCTCTAATAGTGGGTCTCTGAGCGGCCGCCAGAGGGCCGACTAATTTGTCCAAGGTAAGAGAGATTATCCAAGGGCCTAATGAGTCTCCTTCTATGTTTCTGGAGAGAATTATGGATGCCTATAGGGAATATACTCCTTTTGATCCTCAGGCAGAAGACCAAAAGGCATCTGTTGCAATGGCCTTTATCGAGCAGACTGCCCTAGATATTAAGAGAAAGTTACAACGTCTAGATGGATTATAAGATATGACCTTAAGAGATTTAGTCAGAGAAGCTGAGAAAGCATATTATAAGAGAGAAACTGAGGAGGAAAGGGAATAGAGGAGAGAGAGAAGGAAAGGGAACAAAAGAAGGAGGAAAGAAGCAAATGGCAGAGTAAAGCATTGCCTAAGGTTCGGGTCACAGCAGCAAATAGGCCAGAAGTTAAAAAGCAGGGATACATAAAGGGTTACCTGGGCCCACGCCAAAGGCTGCCCCTGGCCTCAAATCAATGTGCCCACTGTAATAAAAAAGAACACTGGGCCAAAGAGTGCCCCCAAAAGAAGCAGCCACGCCAGCCCGCCGTGCTGACTCTAGAAGAGGACTAGAAAATTCGGGGCTCAGATCCCCTTCCCCAGCTCATAGTAACATTTGAAGTTGAGGGGAACACAGTGAACTTTGAAGTGATTACAGGAGCAGTATACTCAGCCCTTAAGACTTCACTGGCCCCCCTATCAATTAAATGGTCCCTAGTTCAAGGGGCTAATGGCAGTAGATATCAGGCTTGGACAACTAAGATGACCATGGACCTCGGAAAGGGAAAAGTCCACCACTGTTTCCTAGTAATTCCAGAATGCCCGGCCCCATTGATGGGCAGGAATCTGCTTACCAAACTCCGGACTAGAATAACCTTTAAACCTAATGGTCCCCAAGTGGAGGTTCTATAGCGTTCAGTATAAACTCCCATAGTCACATCTTTGACTATGTCCGTAGAAGATGAACATCAACTCTTTGCGCCCCATAGGACTAATCAAACAGGCAAACTACCCTATAAATGGATAAAAGATTATCCTAATGCCTGGGCAGAAACTGCTGGGTTAGGTCTAGCCATCAACAACCTCCAATAGTAGTAGAATTAAAAGCCTCTTCGTCTCCAATTAGTGTTAAACAATATCCTCTAAGCAAAGAAGCTAAGGATGGGATAAGGCCCCATATTCATAAATACCTGGCTCTTGGGGTCCTAAGGCCCTGTCAATCAGCCTGGAACACCCCCCGGTACCAGTAAGAAAGCCAGGAACTGGGGACTACCGTCCTGTTCAAGACCTAAGAGAGATCAACAACAGAGTGCAGGACATTCACCCCACAGTACCCAATCCATATAATTTGCTTAGCACTCTGAATCCGTAGCGGAAATGGTACACTGTGCTGGACTTAAAAGATGCTTACTTCTGCTCGCCTCTACATAAGTACTGTCAGTTGCTGTTAGCTTTAGAGTGGATAGACCCAGAACCTGGAACATCTGGCCAACTAACCTGGACTAGACTCCCACAGGGGTTCAAAAAATCCCCCACTCTCTTTGATGAAGCCCTCCACAGAGACATCAATGACTTCAAAACTGCACACCCCGAAGTCACCCTACTCCAATAGTGGATGATCTTCTACTGGCAGCCGACACCAAGGAGACCTATGAGTCTGGGACCCAAGCACTATTATTCGAGCTTGCTCGGCTTGGATATAAGGCTTCTGCCAAAAGGCCCAAATTTGTCAGCAAGAAGTAATCTTCCTGGGTTATTCTCTCAGGGGTGGCAAACGATGGCTCCCTGAGCCCAGAAAAAAAAACTGTTGTGCAGATACTGCCCCAATCTAATAAGATAAAACTCAGAGAGTTTCTTGGGACTGCCAGCTTTTGCAGGTTATGGACTCCTGGGTTAACATCTTTGGCTGCCCCTTTATACCCGCTGATAAAGGGGGATGCCCACTTCCAATGGACCCCTGAGCACCAACAAGCTTTTGATAATGTCAAAAAAAGATGCTGCTATCTGCTCCGGCCTTAGCACTCCCAGATGTAGAAAACCCTTCACTCTCTACATCGAGGAAAAGAAAGGAATAGCACGGGGAGTGCTCACTCAGTCTTTTGGACCTTGGAAAAAGCCGGTAGCGTATTTATCCAAAAAACTGGACCCAGTGGCTAGCGGGTGGCCCCATTGCTTAAGTGCTATAGCAGCGGCAGCCCTTCTAATAAAAGATACTCATTAATTAACGATGGGACAGAATCTAACCATTATATCCCCCCATGCCCTGGAGAGCATGATCTGTTAGCCTCCAGAGAGGTGGCTATCAAACTCCAGAATAAACCACTACCAGAGCCTCTTGTTTGACAAAGACAGAATAATGCTGGGACCCCCTGCTCCACTCAACCCAGCTACACTGCTGCCAGAAGAATCATCAGGACCCGTCACTCATGAGTGTCAACACATACTGGCAAGGAAACCAGTATACAACAAGACTTGAAGGATCAGCCACTGCCTCGCCCTGAAGTCGTATGGTTTACGGATGGCAGCAGCTTCCTCCAAGATGGTAAGCAGCGGGCTGGAGCAGCAGCAGTTAGCAAAACTAATTTCATCTGATACTCGGGTCTCCCAGTAGGGACATCAGTCCAAAAAGCAGAACTGATTGCCCTTATGAAAGCATTAGAACTAGCAACAGGCAAAAGGGCCACCATATAAACTGTTAGCCACTATGCATTTGCCACTGTTCATATGCACGGGACTATTTACCAACAATGGGGGCTATTAACCTCTGCCGGGAAAGAAATAAAGAATAAAGATGAGATCCTCCACCTTTGCTCAGCAGTGCAGGGCCCTAAGGAACTAGCTATAGTGCACTGTCCAGGGCACCAGAAGAGAAACAATCCCGTGGCAGTTGGAAACAGAAGGGCAGATGAGGAAGCTTAATTGGCAGCCCTAAACGGAGTGACTCTGTTAACTTTTTTCACACCGGGGGGAACAAAAATCAGGAGACTTGGCCACCCCGGAACATTCAGGCAACTTATCATCTGAGGAGACAGATACAGAACTCTGGAACCCTACAGAGCCAAGTTTACAATTTCAAAAAGCTCACCTTTATGTCAAAGATGTACACCAGCTCAACCACTTAGGCTCAAAGAAGTTATAAGCACTCTTAAAGGACCGAATAAAGGACTTATTATTGACTGACTCACAGAGGAAAAAAATAGCTGAGCTGGTGACTAGAGCTTTTCAAGTCTTCCAATTAGTTAATACTTTCCCATCCAAGAGTCCTGCAGGGATGCGCATACGAGGAACCAGACCAGGACAATTCTGGGAAGTGGACTTTACTCAAATTAAGCCAGCAAGGTATGGACTTAAATATCTCCTAGTCTTTGTAGATACTTTTTCAGGATGGGTCAAGCCTTCCCCATGAAGAAAGAAACAGCTCAGATGGTGGTCAAAAAGATCCTAGAAGACAGTTTTCCAAGGTTCGGTCTGCCTAAGGTAATAGGGTCTGATAACGGACCGGCATCCATGGCCAAGGTAAGTCAGGGATTATCCAGGACCCTGGGGATTAATTGGAAGTTATATTGTGCTTATAGACCCCAGAGCTCAGGACATATAGAAAAGATGAATAGAACCATCAAAGAGACTTAACGAAATTAATCTTGGAGACCGGCATAAAAAATTGGACTATGCTCCTACCTCATGCACTTTTTTGTGCAAGAAATACCCCTCCGCCCCTTTGTGTAACCTCACCCCTTATGAAATTCTCTACGGTGCCCCTCCTCCATTAAGGGACCTAACCCCAACTCTGAGATTAATGATTCCTTCAACACCCCCTTGCTAGACAGACTTAAAGCCCTTGAACAAACCCAGCACCCAGCGATACCTGTGAAAACAGTTGGCCACTGCTTATCATCCTGGAGACGAGGGAACTCCACATTGACATCAAGTGGGAGACTTCGTCTACATGAGACAGTGTCAGGTGTCATCCCTTGGAACCCTGCTGGAAAGGACCATACCAGGTGCTGCTTATAACACCTACAGTGGTGAAAGTGGATGGGATCACTTCCTGGATCCATACCTCCCATCTCAATCCTGCGCCCTCTCCAGACTCTGGCTGGAAACTGGAACAGACTGGTAACCCTCTCAAGTTGCATGTCCGTGGTGTGGGTAGGGCTATGGATTCTTCCCCTGACCACCAGCAGTCCTAATCCCCATCAGCCTGTTCAGCAACAATGGCAAGTTTTATAAATCCTACTGGGCAAGTAGTGTGGTCTATTTCACATACAGCCCCCTTATGGACTTGGTGGCCATCTCTCCACCCGGATATTTGTCAGCTTGCCATAGGCCTCTCTGACTGGGATCTCTCTGACATAGTGGACCCCACACAGATGCCACTCAAACCCAAACCAGGGCAACATAGACCAACTTACCCCATGAATTATTGATGTCATCTCCCCCAGCTCAGGTGTAAACTAGCCAGTCTTGTGTATTAAGTGTGCCCAGCTGATTTCTGAAGTCACAAACAGGCCCAAACCTGTGGAGGACCCAGTGACTTTTATTGTAGATCTTGGGGTTGTGAACACACGGGACCTACATTGTGAAACGCAAACTCCCCAGACAGTATGATTTGGGTAGGATGAAATGACATCTGGATTGATCCCAATAAATGTGCCGCTATCCAAGTGGTGTCAAAAACTTGCTGTGAAAAAAATAGTCTATGTTACCCCCTCAATATAACTTTCACTTCCAAAGGAAGGGGCTACCTCAGAACAACATGGCCTATGGGAAATACTTGGGAAATGCGATTCTATATTAATGGCCCTGGTTATGACTTTGGTCTCTGGTTCACCATCCGGCTTAAAAAGGAAGAAAATCCCACAGCAATAGGGCCCAATCCCCTCAGGTCAGGAATTAAGCCTCCTCAACCTCCCATGCCTAGATCTACCAAAACCCCTCTACCATATCATACTTCGCAGTTTCCATCTTTGCCTACTTCCCCAGTCCAGAGTACAGCTGACTCCTCCCCCTGGGAACTAATTAAAGGAACCTTTATGGTACTGAACTCCACACAGTCAGAACTCCTTGCATTTCAGCCCAGGTATTTGACAGCTCTGTACATTATTGTATAATGGTGCAGATACTCCCCAGGGTGCTCTATCATGATGCAGAATCCTTTGAAGGTCTACTAGGGGGACAACCAACCCGATTTTGCCGGGAGCCAGTGTCCCTTACTCTAGCCATCCTATTGGGGCTAGGAGCTGCTGCAGGAGTGGGTACAGGAACAGCTGATATGATCCATGGGTCACCACAAATGGCCTGATTAGAAACAGCAATAAATCAAGACTTGAAGACGTTAGAGACCTCCATCACACTTTTGCAGGAATCCTTAACCTCTCTCTCTAAAGTTGTTTTACAGAACAGTCGAGGATTAGACCTCCATTTCATGAGGGAGGGGGGCCTCTGTGCTGTACTGAGAGAAAAATGCTGTTTTTATGCTGACCATACTGGAGTTGTAAAATAATCCATGAGTAAATTGAGAAAATTCCTTGTAGAGCACCAGAGAGAAAGGGAGATTCAACAAGTGTGGTTTGAGTCATGATATACCCAGTCCCCCTGGTTAACTACACTCCTATCAGCCTTAGCTGGACCCCTGATCATGCTTATGGTGTTGATAACTGTGGGACCTCGTTTGCTTAACTACATAGTTTTCTTTCTCCAGGCTCTGATTGGGCAAGTAAAACTCATGGTAATCAGACAGAAATACACTTCACTGGCAGAAATAGAATGTGAGACCCCACAATAATTATGATTCATTACTTTTAAGATTAAAAGTAGGCAGAAAAAGGAGTGAGAAATGAAAGAATTAATGAAATTGAAATTGAAACGTAAAGAAAGAGGTTTTGTAAAGTTTACAAGCTGTGCTCAGAACCTGAAATTCCTGTGTCAGTGAAGACAATTCCCGGAACTGCCCGTTAGATGTGTTGAAATCTTCCCTGACCACCTAGTTACTTAACAACCCCTTCCCAGAAACCGTGCATGTCAGCACGTATACATCTCAGGGCTTCAACCAATCAGTTTAAATGTATACCCCTTCTCAGGGCTGACCAATCACCCCCTGCCCGAACTGTTCCCGCACATGAATGTGCTAATCATGTTTTACAGTTGCTATTTGATTTTCCCACAGTATATGATTGTCGCGACCCCTTGCACGCAAGAAAGACGCAACTCAGAAATCTTCTTTCAGCAGTTTATTCAGGCCTTGATTAAAGTATCTTCTAGTGACCCCCCTCCTCCCGAGCGCCCAAGCACAGTCTAATAAAGCCTCCCACGTACCAATCTTAAGCCGCCACGTGGATCTTTCTCATAGGGTAGCAAGGGATAGCGTGCCATCTCTCCATAAAAGGAGTTGTTTACTACAGGCCACAGTGGAAGCCGGTGCCATCTTCTAATGGCGGCCACAATCTACAACAATGGTTTACCACATATGTTGATTTGCTAAAGGAGGCTATGATGTATATAAAGTCCCTGCACTCTCTAAAGATTGTATATAATATCTTCCCAAGTTGTTCTCGGGGCTCTTTGTTCTTTGCTCCTCTGAAGTGAGCTTTGAGCCCCAGCATGCTGGACCCCAATAAACCATTTGCTGTGGCATGAGACAATAGGTGCTTGGGTTTTCTCATGTCTCCAAATCATATAAAGAATCTATACCTGACAGTCAGTAAGCCTCAAATTGGAGAAGCAGTGCAGTATTAGTGGCAGGGCTATTTGATCACTCCTGAATCAAAGGAAGGGTGTTCAGGCCACCCAATGCCCTTCTGGACTTCAATTATTACCTAGATTTCTGTTTTCATACTTATATTTCACCAGTATATTCTTGTAAATATCACAGGTTCCCAATACCTTAATTCATCCCACAGAATGATTCCTAAACCAAATCGAACCTGTTATTACCCTTAAACATGCAATATTTCCTCAATCTAACTTAACAGAAGAACAAGGATATTGTTGGTCTTACAATACAGGAATATAGGGGATCTTCCACCTGCTGAGAACCTCAAAGTTCCATGCAGAAATGATCCCTGAAGAAGATGTAGACACCTATGAAAGACCTGAGAGAGCAAAAGTCAACTTCCATGTAAAACAACCTGGTCAAAATGAAGGGATGTGTCTAAAAGCCTCTCTCTTCTTAATGTAGATTAAATCGACCAAACCAGGCCTGTGTGGAGAGCTGTTTCCGGGTGCCTATGGTTGATATACCATTCTATCTTGTGAAAGTGTCACAGGAAGTATGGGCAGCCTCCATCTCATGGAACCCTTGGAAGCAACTGTTAGGACAAAGTGGTTGCCAACGCAGTGACCTCATTCAGTTCGTGAAGGAAGTGACCTATCACACTTCCTTGGTGATGAAACTCTCTGAACTCGGGATCCAGGAAGCCAGGCGCCCAGAGCCAGTCCCAGTCCCAGTTCCAGTGGTCTCACTTGTTTGGATTTACCAAGGACAGAGTCAGTCTTTCTTAGTACCTACTGAAGTGAGAATGGCCAAATGCCAGGAGAGCTCTGAAGAGGGGCCTTTTCTGAGAAAGCAGATAGTGGCTCAACCATGGCTCCTGACAACTTCACAGAGTTGGCAAAGAAGACCAGTTCTGAGATAGGACAGGCCATTTTGGTGGAACATAGTATGGCCCAAAAATCAGAGGAAACTCAGGATACTCACAGACATACTTGGGGGAAGAAGGTTCCATTGTGGGTGTCGGTGTGAGTTTGTGGTTTTGTCTCATGTTCTGAGAATAGGTAGGAAAGGCGGTTTGTTTGTTTGGACTGGAATGTTTCTAGAAAGTCGTTTGACAATGCGAGTGTTTCTATGTCTGTGTATCCCACTGAATCTGTTTTTGTAGACATTTGAAAAGCGAATGCATCAATGGTTGTGTCCTGTCTAGTAGAAAGCTTCCCCGCATTCATCTTGCCAAATTAAAGAATCAAGAGCTGCTTGCCTTATGGATGGGCAACACCTATTATCTTCCTAAGTTCCTCTTTTCTTCCTGAATACTGGCCACTCTCCAGAATAGCCTCATGGTATTATTTCCAAGATATGTACCACCTCCAAGCTCTGTGACATGATCATGTACTGGATAGCTGAAGGGAATGAGAGCATCTCAGAAAACTCAGATATCAGTGCAACCACTAAAGTCTCAGTGGAGAAACACTACTTTGGACTTTTGTTCTGTTGTCCTGAATGTCAGGAAGGTGTTTGCCTCAGGCCACCCCTGTGTGAAACCTGAAAAAATCAATTTTCAAATGGAAAAGGATGGGCGTCACCTGTGGCTCTTTGCTTAATTGCTTTGGAAATGGATGTGGCTGAATCAGTCTCTTTGCCCTGTGTGAGGCAGTGGCTTAGATTCTCAGCACCTGATGGATCTAAAGAAAGTTTCCCAGTTTGCATGCAAAATGAAAATGGCCAAAAGAGCAGTCATTGTGGACGAAGTCTCTCGCTTTCCTCTGTAAGCTTCTTGACCTCCATCAAGTGAGAATAGGGATTCTTTGTGTCAAATCAGTTCGTCAAAGCCCTACAGAGGCTAGCACATAAGGACTTGGGTTTTTCCATGACACCAATTCACATAAAGAATCTATACCAGACAGTCAGTAGGCCTCAAGTTAGAGAAGCAGAGCAGTATTAAGAGCAGGACTATTTGATCACTATTGGTTCACAGGAAGGGAGTCCAGGCCACCCTGACTTTAGGCAAATGAGGGGCAAGGGAGTTTATTTGAAAAACTGTCTTGGGCTGTGCCCATCATGGAAACCTCCAGCCAGAGGCTATGAAGAGTGTCTATGTGGAAGAAGATGAGGGCCATTTGGGAGTGTTTTGGTTTTAATTGTGGTCATTTGTGTGGTGGTTGGAAGAGATGACTAGGTCCACGTGGCTTGAACTCTGGTGTGATTCCCCTTACAGACTGAGTTCAGGAACTGACCTCAGAGAAGTATTGCCATGAATTGTGTTGGGATTTTAGGAGACCACGCATGAGAGTTGCCTTTGGAAACTGAGATCAATGCCCAGGGTGGCTTTCCGCAGAGCATTGTCAATCTCTGCCAGGGCATCACATTATTTTATTCTGAAAGACTTGGCAGCCATTGTTGACAGTCAAAACACACATGGGCCTCACATTGTAGACCTCAATGGGCCTGGCTTCATGTGTCCTTTTGGCCACTCTTTGGGAAGCCTTGCCTCTGAGAGTTCTCCAGAGTTTCCTTGAAATGTGCTTCCTCAAACATTAATGGTTTCTGAATGAATTGAAACCCACAATTTCTCCAACTTCATCCTTGAAAAATGGCTAGATAAATACAATGAAATTTTTGAAATTTTCATGACCAGGTGGCACTGGAGAACCTTTCAATGTCCTCTTACTGATGAAGTGTGTACCAGACAGTGCCTTGATTGACTGGGTTTCATGAAAATGATGTAGAACAGAGATGCCAGTATGTTGGAGCCTGCTGAGTAGTGGGCCCAGAGCTGTGGTGTGCAGGTGTGTGATAAAACATCTGTGGTCGGGCCATGTGTATCTGACATTGACTTCCAAATGGCTTGTGGCTGACATTGTGCAGCCAGGAATCACTTATATGTCTGATAACTCTCCATATAAGGCATCTTGTTATATGGAGATGTTTCAGGACAATGTTCAGAATTAGGTGCTATGGTCAAGGGGACAAGTTTGTGGGATAGAAGTCTGGTTGATGCATTCTCCTGCAGACCCTGATCTATTTCATGTGACAGAACTCTCTCCAGCACTGTGTCCCAGCTGAATTCCTTGTATTTTGTGAAGCAAATAACAAACTCCCAGTGCAGCAGCAAGAAACACCATGAAAAGTGGAGGATGACCAAATGGCTTCACAGTCCACACGGGGAGTCACTTAGCCTTCAGTGGCCACAGTTTACCTACAAAGAGTGAATTCAGCACTGCTGCCTCATGTCCTTTGGAAAATAAGAAACCATGTCCTCCACGTCACATAGATGCAGATCCAGCTTTGATGGTCTCATTAGAAAGAAAGCTAAAGCTCCTGACAACAACATATATGTCAAGTGCCCATCCTCAGAGGCAGTTTCTAAGGAAGTCTTTAGGCCGGCAGAGTTGCATGTTTGATAGCGTTTACCTATTAGACCAGGATGCAAGAAAAGACCACTGACTCCAATTAAAATCAAGTTAAAGCAAGCTTATAATTTCCACTGCCCAGGTGGCCTCTCCCTCCCAAAACAGTGGGAACAAGACAGCCACCCAAATTTCCTACAGCCCAGGTTTATAACCCAGAATTTTACACTACAGGGGGGTTACAAATATCAGAACTCTGACAAGCATCACACTAATCGTAGTTTATATATATATATATATATATATATATATATATATATATATATATATTTTTTTTTTTTTTTTTTTTGCTGGCCCCAACATCAGAATTTATGAAAACCATTAGAACCTCAGAGAGGGTCATTGTCTGGCCAGGGAAGGCCAATATTTATGAGGTGTCAATAAAGTTTCATAGAGGGCTGTTCCTGGTCAAAGTGCCAGGCATGGGTGAGTTCAAGGCCACGGGCAGGCATTCCAAGCAGGTTCAGAATTTGGTGTAATTTATAGTTAAGCCAAAATTTTCTTTTCATGGCTTTGTGGCAAGATGGATCCAAATTTTAATAAAAGATCAGGTTGGGTCTATTATTCCCCCCTTTTCTAATGTGTCCCTTTCAAATCTTTGATAGGGTAGGGGAAGAGCACTGAGGGAATTTTAATACCTCACGTAACAGTCTCCATATTTTTTGAACTCACACAAAACCAGTCTCCCTGATTTTACCTGACTTAATTAATTACTTAAAATGAAAGTCTATCTATTTTTGGCTCCATTGTTGTAAGAAGAGAGTCGTCACTCATTTTGGCTTCTTCTGAGCTGAGAGAGGGTGACATGAGGGGGCACAGCATGAGGGATATGAGTTGCCTTTTAGAAGTCAATTCGGTTTGAAGTCTGGTTGTGGTAGAACAGTTTGTAAAGTCATCTGGGGATGGGTTCTTCTATGAGAGAAACAAAAACCATGAGTACTGAATAAATGTTGCAGCAGCTGAAACATGTCACTGTATAGATGTCCCCTCATCTGTCTTCAATATCCCCAGTTATCAGGACTTTCAACTTAACTTTTAGTGTCATAGTTGTTTCACCCCATAAGATACAGTTTAATAATTTAATGTCATCTGATCTTGCAAATTCCTTTTACTAGTATGACCTCTGTGTGTAATAGAGAAACCTTTAATTCTGTTATTCAGGGCTGGATAATCGTACTAGCAAACACCAAGCCTACCTGTGTAGGTTAGTAATATCTGTAGGCCTTAAACAAAAAACTTCTGCCTCTGGTACCTCCTCTTGATAGTCTCTTTTTATACTCATCAGGCATTACTGTCTGAGAATCCTTCTTTGTAGCCTCCAGTCTTACTTATTTTGGGAGGCTACCATAAAGTGTATACGTTAAAATATTATTATAACTATTATTTTTTAAAATGCCCAGGAATGGCTGTATTTTGGGTTTATCTGTCTTTGCTAAGAGTTTAAGATGAAGCAGTAAAACTGACTTTTGTTTCTATCTATTGTTAACAGTCAGTTGAGATTTTATGGGAGTCATTCCTGGGGAAACTTGAGAGCAGCTTCTCAGTTCTGCTAGTGCCATTTGCGCTAGGTGAGTCCAGGTCTTGCTTGACCATGTGGCTTCTCTCGGAAGCATCAGGAATATCTCCCTTCTCTGATGACTCTCTTCTTCGTAGAAAATGCACTGATTGGCTTTCTGTTCTCCAGTGGTCTCATTAATCTTCCTGATCAGGAGGTTATGTGGCTCAGAGTTGCAAAGTTCTTTAGAGAAGTCTCCTGTTCCCTGGATACAGACTGACTCAGAGGGCAAGAGCCAAATATTTGTTTTATTGTCCCTTTTCATTTAAACTAAATTTTAAATCCTAATCTTAAACATCCAGCAAATAAATTTTAACAGCCTTATATTAAGAGTACTGTGCTTTAATGTCTATAATTTAAAATTATTTATCTTTTTATTATTTGGGATCTGTATTTTTCTGTCTGTCTTGTAGGTGATGACTTATTATCTTAAATTAACCAATATTGTGTTCTAAAAGCAACTCTTTTGTAAAACACTAACAGGGAATCTTTAGTTAACTTATAAGGAAATTCAAAATAAAATTAACAAGAGTAAAAATACTTAGTTCGTGTAATAGCTACCCTGAATTTTAGGCTGAGTTATACATTATATCCCCTTTTTGAGATCCTAGTAATCTTGACAGAAAAACATAACTTTAAATTAAATAACATCTGACCTACTGCTTTCGTAGTTATTCTCACATGTTGTAAGATGAGACACAGAGCCTTATCTCAGGTAAGGCAGGGCTCTATATAAATCTTAAGTGTTTTAGTTCTAAAGCTGATCTTTGTTTTTTAAATATCATTTTACACAGTTTACATAAATTGTTTGAGGTCACATGAATATTAGCTAACATCATATGATATCACATTTAAAACATGAATTAAAGAAAGGCTGAAAGTTTTTAACCTTTACATAGATTAGGCGCTCATTAACTTAAAAATATATTTAAATTTTTTCCCAATGTAAAAAGTAACATAAAACTTTATATATCTTATTGATAACAAGTAAATAAATCCCCAATATATATATATTTTTACCATACAACTTCAGAACACCAGCTTGATGAAATGCTCTTTTAAAGTTTCTACCTTACAGAATTGTATACCTGGAAGATATGAGCACATTAATAGCATCACAATGACATTGATGTTTTTACATTAACCAAGTTTAGCTTTTAAAGAAAAGGCAGTAGAGTGCTCTAAAATAACAGTTCTTATTTAATCAGTTGTTTAATTTTTATGGTTGCTTGTTCTAGAAAAATAAAACTTTATAAACACAATGTTATGGGTAAACTTTTGTTTTAAGAAATTTGTGTCGCTTTATCACATGACTGATTTTTACAATCTTATACAGACTTTAGAACAAACTTATTCAGACCTTACTAAATCAATCAGATATCTAACAAAAGTACTCATGAATGAGTAATCCCATATCAAATTTACTTCACTTATTTATCAAAATATTAGAGAAATGTATTGAACAGTGTAAACCATTTCTTTGTTAAAGGAAAAGTCCTAGAACCAAGGCATATTAGACATTTTATAGACATTAATATTTTATTAGATTTTTGAGCAGCTAGAAAAACTTGTAAGCTTAAATTTAAAGACATTTATTGTTATTTGCTTATCCAAATTTAAAGTGAATCATTTAAATCACGTGAATTAAAGATCTTTGAATCCACTTTTTAAAATTTGTTTTTATGAGTGCTTTTTTTTAATGATCGCTCCTTATATATGTTAATTTGTATATCACATATATGATATACGAACATATGGATATATAGACATACAACACATAACAAAAGTGTGCACAAATAATAATAGTAAGGCCTTGTAGCTTTTCGCAGGTGAAATCTCCATTGCAATGTTTCAAAACTCCACTGTTGGTCAAATATAGAACTGATCAGAAAAATATTAACCTAGTTCTGTAGGATCAAAATAATGAGCTCAAAAAAAATACAGAATCTAAGGAAAAAAATGAGAGTCCTAGAAAAAATGACTGGCCAGTAATTAGTAAATACCATAAGATATACCTTTTTTTTCCCACTTAGACATCAGATCAGTCTCCTACTGAGTTTGCAGGCTTCTTTCATTTACATTTCAACATAAGTCCTGGCTGAGTTCTGGAAGGAGCTGGACAAAACTGCTATTCTAAGCAGACACCTCAGGCCTAAGGCACTTTAACCATAATTTTCAGGTGAGGATGTTGAAAATTATGATACAATTTTAAGATACAATTCACAAAATTTTATACCTTAACATCTTTTTTTGTCAACAGATACCATACTATGATTTACTATCCTTGTCCAAATTAATGCACTGATACACACTGTGACATTTTCCCAGGCTACCCAATTAAAAATTGGTCAAAAAAAAGACTGAATGATTGGGAAGTTACTTGCCAACTTGGAAGTAGAATTCTTTAGTTTTCCATTTTAAGTATTTAAGTTCTCTGGCATGAATTATCTGAAATCATAAACTAAAAAATTACCTAAACCCGACTTTTAACTTCAAGATTGTGCAATGCTTCAAAAACCCATTCAGATACCATATTGTTACAATAAAACATCATCCTTTAGACACACATTCAGCTAAGATCATTCCCAAGAAACAATTTATAATATCAACACATTATTGCACATGTCTTAAATGGCCAGAAACAAAGACAAAAGACAGACAGAAAGGAGCTCCAGACTATGGCTGACAGGACAGAAGCCTTTAAAACAGCAGAAAAGAAAAAAAATCTCCTACATCAGTGGCACGATATATGTCCCCACAAGGGCATCAGATGTTTTCACAGAGGGGGAACCTGAAATGCAATATCAAAGGTCTCCATGGTGACTTTACTGCATTTAGTGTCTCCTTTTTCTTTTTCTCTTTTTTAAGAAGACAGAGGTGGCATAATACTTACAGTGCAGGGAAGGAAGGAGGGAATTCACTGAAGCAACAGGACTTCGGCAGCTGCTGGGAGTCCCTCAGTCCCGTCTTTTACTTACAGGATTAGCTCCTCTAGTTCGGTTCCACCCCAAGCACGCTGAATCTCCTAACATTTCAATAGTCAGCTCTCAAAAATTCCAGGGTCAGGGGCGGTATCAAAATTTGTAACTTAAATTTCGGTTCCGGACCTTGAAGCCAATTAATACCAATTTAATATAAGGACAGGGTTTGAGAAAAAGTAAAAGGGAGGTTTACTGCTTTGCTAACAAAGGAGAAAAACAGGGGATTTTGTCCAAAGTTGTGACTCTCTTGATCTGGAGGGACAAGGGGTTTTAAAGGAGTTTCACTTGTTAACCTGGGAGATACTCAGTTATTAGGTCCCCAGCAGGCATTGCCCTCTGCCGTGGGTGTGCTCCAGACAGCCAGCTAGGGGCTTCTCTCATCCTGCTTAACAAAGGCGGGTATAGTGCATCACATTTCTTTAAAACACAGTCCAAAGGGGTGTCAGGCTTACATGATTTATTACCCATTTTCAAGTGCAATATCCTTAAGTTTTTACCACAGAAATCACACAACAAAACGCACAAAAACAAACAAATAAAAAACATTTAGAACACAGAACAAAACACACACACAAAAAAAACAGAAACTCAGCAAATAAACAGAAAACCAGAGGAGCAATGCAGCGTCTTGCTAAATCTCCGGGGTAGGAGCTCCTGCATGCCAGTCGGCACCTCTCTACACTTTCAGAGGTATTCCCTACAGAACAGAACAGAGGAAAGAAGGATTCCTATTACTGTCCCAGACAGGAGTATATGTGAGCCTTCCCAGGCCACCTCTCTGTTATCAGAAGAGTACTCCCTTAACCGGATATCAGATGTTATAAAGGCGCCTCTTACCTATGAAGGCCTCCTCCACCAGGTGCTTGATAATAGTTTTAGTGCGATGGTTCACTGCAGTGATCCACGGACTGAAGGCTCATTCCAAGGTTTTGGAACTTGGCTCTCCAGCCCGGAGTCCTGGAGGATAGGCCAGCTTCAGAATTTCCAGCAGTCTGGCTTTGTGATCTGGTCGGGTCATGTTGCTGGGGAACTCCAAAATGTTAGTCCAGGACACAAGAAAAGACCACTGAGTCCAATTAAAATCAAATTAAGGCAAGCTTAATATTTCAAGCAGCCGGGCTGCCTCTCCCTCTCAAACTGGCGGGAACAAGACAGCAACCCCACCTTTCCTACAGCCCAGCTTTATAGCCCAGAAAGTTACACAAAAGGAGGATTACAGAAAACAGAACTTTGACAAGCATCACACTAATTGTAGTTTACATTTTTTTTTCTGGCCCCAGCATCAGAAATTATGAGGACCATTAGAGCCTCTGAGAGGGTCGTTGTCTGGCCAGGGAAGGCGAATATTTATGAGGTGTCATTAAAGTTTCAGAATGGGCTGTTATCTGGTCAGAGAGCCAGGCATGGGTGAGTTCAAAACATGGTCAGGCATTCTAAGCAGGTTCAGAATTTGCAGTAATTTATACTAAAGCAAAAATTATCTTTTCATGGCTTTGTGGCAAGATGGCTCACAATTTTAATGAAAGATCATGTTGGGTGATCAACCCTGTCCCTTACTTTTGGAAAATCCTCTACCACCTCCAAGGTTGTGAACTCCTGAGCATTTTCCATTCCAGATATGTATTCACAGAATTTCTAACTCTTCTTCTCTAATTGTGTCTTACTTGGGGCGAAGGTAATGTCAAGCCATTGTTCTGGATGAGAGTGGGAAGAATATTGTGCAGCACATAATTGCATACACATTGGATTCACTTTCCAATTTTCCAATTGAAATACTGAATTCCTGACAATAACCCATACCCTTCTAGACGCTAACTACAAATACTAATATGATGGAGAAAAATAACCCAAACGGAATTGAAATATAAACAGTTCAGAGGAGGCATGGTGTATATTGGACTTGCCTTTTGCAAGATAAATGGTAGGTGTTATAAATCTAGTCATTTTTTAATTGAAATTGTTTTATATGTGTATTAAAGTTAACAAATATGTGAATTCCTATCTCCCTTTTGCTGTAACCTATTCAGCACATTAATTTTTATATGCACATATAGAGTCCTACCTGATATCAAACGTACATTTTTGTGAGGTGCCTGACATTGCAGATACAAATTGTGAGAAGAGATCACTCCACATAAACGCTGTTGGAACTGAAAATTCAAGCTAATGGTGAGCTTCCTAGTTTAATAACATTATACATAATTCCATGTTCAGTAAAATGAATATTTTTGGATCTGTGGATGATATATATTTCATGGTGAAATTCGATTGGCATATATAATTCTACTTTTGAATGTCTTTGTGTGTGTTTGTGTGTGTGTGTGTATATATATATACACACACACACACAAACACACAATATATAAATCTCTAGATTTTTCAAAATATGAAATATATGTGTCTTATATACACTCCCTAAATTCATTCATTTTCATGTATGTGGATTAATATTCAACTTTTCACAAGATTATTCTCAGAAATATTCATCCACCTGAAATACATATTTGTTCTCTAGTACTGAAAACTAACTTCAGTGAAAGGTGCAAACAAATCCTAGTATTTCTACATTAACTGACCTAGTTTAACATCAATGCAAGTAGATTCCTATGGGACATGATGTGTATTTTGACATTAATTATTATTCAACACTGGTACATTACTATTTCTTCAGTTTATACACATCATAGGATATATATTTCATCCACTACTTAGCAAATTTATAGGCATTTGTTTCACTTTCAATCACTTCTTGCTCCAGAACACATGTATTTCCCTATGTTTCTTGACTGGTCTTTTCATGAGACTTTTTTTCAAATATATTATTTTCGATTTCCATGATCAATTTTTAAGCAAAACTCACACACCCTTCATGATAAAACATAACCCTAAGATGACCATTAGATATATAACTGGTTGGAATGATTGATTGTGTATCATTATAACATTTCTTATATATTTTCAGATATCCATTCAATCCATTATTTAAAGTGGATCCAGTTATATTATTTATTCCCAGTATGGTCTATTCATGCGTTATTGCTAGATTCATAGACAGAGGGTATACCTATTTGTACCCCAATACAAATTTATATGTTCTCAAAATATTGCTCCTGGAAATGGTGGAAGAAAAATATCATGTCACGTGATATACATATACATTTTATCACAGAAATATTCTGGACGCAAAAAGCAAAGTTCACACTTTCAATTGTACCAAAGCCTAAATGGAAAGTGAGCATGGATTACTAAAAACATACATGTCCAGGTTGCCTAATGCTCTCAAATGTCAATCCTATTGGTGACTACATATTTGTTTCTTCCTAAGATTATATGTTCAACCTCAAGCCTGTTGAAAATGTCTAATCCTATCACTCACTTTGTACTTTGCTTGATTTCCTAATGTCTTTATTGATATCTGCCTTCCCTCATATTTTTCCCAGTTCATCATTATGAATGACTCTTCACATGTGCTGACATTTACACTCACTCTCTAACCGAAACCCTATTGCTAAAAAACTTTTTGTCCAAATCCTATACTCACTCTTCATTCTAAACCTAACGAGTACCTTCCTCATCGTACTGAATATCGCTTTTTGACTGGATGTTCTCTTCAACATTCAATCATCCAAGGTACAAGGTCCTATGCCATTGTATATTGATTTATCTGAGACAACTGTGCAGCACATAACTCAAAGCTAAGAATACCACTTAAGGGTCCAATTCCCTTCTGGGCTTCAAATCTTTCCTAATTTTCTGCTTTCATACTTATATTTCACCTATATACTCTTGTAAATATCGAAGGTTGCCAATACCATTATTCATCTCGCAAAATGATTCGTAACCCAAATCAAACATGTTATTAACCCTAAACATACACTGTTCCCTCAATATAACTTACAGAAAAGCAGGGCAGAGTTGGTCTTACAATATAGGAATGTAGGTGATCTTCCACCTTCTGAGAACCTCAAAGATCCATGGAGAAATGATCCTTGGAGAAGATTTATGCAGCTATGTAGGACCTGAGAGAGCAATAGAAATCTTCCATGGCAAACAACCTGGTCAGGATGAATTGATGGGTCTAAATCAGCCTCTCTCTTCTTATTGTAGAGAAGTTGGAAGAAACCAGGCCTGTGTGGAGAGCTGTTCCCGGGTGCCTAAGGTTGATATTCCATTCTAACTTCTGAATGTGTCACAGGATGTTGGGGCAGCCTTCATCTCATGGGAACCTTGGAAGCAACTGTTAGGACAAAGTGGTTTTCAAGGCAGTGACCTCATTCAGTTCCTGAAGGAAGTGACCTCTTCTCACTTCCTTGGTGATGGAATTCTCTGAACTTGGGATCCAGGAAGCCAGGCACCCAGAGCCAGACCCAGTCCTAGTCCCATTGGGCTAACTTGTTTGCTTTTCCCAAGAACAGAGTCAGTCTTTCTTGGTACCTACTGATGTGAGGATGGCCAAATGCCAGCAGATCTCTGAAGAGGTACCTTCCCTGAGAAAGCAGGTAGTGGCTCACCGCTGTCTCCTGACAACTTCACAGAGTTGGCCAAGGAGACCAGATCTGAGACAGGACAGGCCATTTCGGGGGAACATAATATGGCCCACCAGTCAGAAGACACTCTGGATAGTCACAGACCTACTTGAGGGAAGGAGGTGGCTTTGCCGTTGTGGGTGTGAGTTTGTGGTTTTTTTCTCATGTTCTGAGAATAGGTAGGAAAGGCGTTTTTTTTTTGGTGTGGAGTGGACTGTTTCTAGTAAGTCCTTTGACATTGTGAGGGTTTCTATGTCTGTGTATCCCACTGTATCTGTGGTTGTAGACATTAGAAAAGAGAATGCATCAATGGACTTGTTTTCTCTAGTAGAAAGCTTCCCCACATTAATACTGCCCAATTGATTAATGGACTTCACTTTGCCTTATGGATGGGCAACACCTACTGTCTTCTTAAGTTACTCTTTTCTTCGTGAATTCTGGCCACTCTACAGAATACGCTCATGGTTTTGTGTCCCAGATATGTAACACCACAAGGCTCTGTGACATGGCCATGTACTGGATAGCTGAAGAGAATGAGAGCATCTCAGAAAACTCAGATATCAGTGTGACCAGTAAAGTCTCAGTGAAGAAACCCTTCTTGGGCCATTTGCTTACTTCTGATTCAATTACCCTGAATGTCAGGAAGGTCTTTGCCTCATGCCAACCCTTTGTGAAGCCTGAAGAAAACTGTTTTCATATGGAAATGAATGGGCTTCACCTGTGGCTCTTTGCTTAATTGCTTTGGAATGGGATGTGTCTGAATCAGTCTCTGGTCCTTGTGTGAGGCTGTGACTTAGATTCTCAGCACCCAATGGATCTGAATAAAAATCCCATGTGCTTCCCAAACCGAAATGGCCAAAAGAGAAGTCATTGTGGATGAATTTTTTTGCCTTCTTGTTTTAGGTTCCTGACCTCCATCAAGTGAGAATAGGGATCCTTTGGATTAAATGAGTTCTTCAAATCCATGCAGAGGCTAGCCCATATTTGCTTGGGTTTTCTCATGACTCCAAATCACTTAAAGAATCCATACCTCACAGCCAGTAGGCCTCAAATTGGAGAAGCAGAACACTTTAACAGCAGGAATATTTGATCACTCCTGGTTCACAGGAGGAGTGTCCAGGCCACCATGATTTTAGGCAAATGAGGGGCAAGTGAGCTTATTTTGGACATTTTCTTAGGCTGTGCCCCTCATAGAAATCTCCAGCCAGAGGTTATGATGAGTGTCTTTATGGAAGAAGATGAGGGCCCTGTGGGAGTGTTTTGATTTTAATTGTGGTCATTTTTGTGGTGGTTGGAAAGAATGACTGGGTCCACCTGAGCTTGAACTCTGGTGTGATTCCCCTTAGAGACTGAGTTCTAGAACTGAACTCAGAGAAGTATTGCAATGAATCGTGTTTAGATTTTAGAAGGCCATGCATGAGACTCACCCATGAAAACTGAGATCTAGGCCCAGGGTGTCTTTCCACAAAACAATGGGAATCTCAGGCAGGATATCACATGATTTTATTCTGAAAGATTGGCAGGTATAGTTGAGAGTCAAAACACACATGGACCTCACATTGTAGACCTCAATTTGCCTGGCTTCATGTGACCTTTTGGCAACTCTTTGAGAAGCCTTGCCTGTGAGTGTTCTCCAAAGCTTTCATTGAAATGAGCTTTCTCAACACTTAATGGTTCCTGAATGATTTGAAACCCACAGTGCCTCCAACTTAATCTTTGAAAAATGGCTAGATAAATACCATGAAATTTTTGAAATTCCCATGACCAGGTGGCACTGGAGAAACTTTGGAAGTCCTGTGGTTGATCATGTGTATACCAGAGAATGCCTTGTTTTACTGGGTTTTATGTAAATGGTGTAGAACAGAGATGCCAGTAATTAGTATCCTGCTGAGTAGTGGGCCTAGAGCAGTGGTGGGCAGGTGTGTGATAAAACACCATGGTGGGCCCATGTGGATCGGCCATTGGCTTCCAAATGGATTATGACTGACATAGTGCAGAAATCAGACACTTATATGTAAAGGCATTTTTTATATGGAGCGGTTTCAGGGCAATGTTCAGAATCAGTTAACTATGGTTATTGGGGCAAGCTATGTTGGATAGAAGCATGGTTGGTGCATTCTCCTGCAGACCCTGACCCACCACACGTGACAGAACTCCCTCCAGCACTGTATTCTAGTAGAACTCCTTGTATTTGGTGAAGCAAATACCAAATTCCCAGTGCAGCAGCAAGAAACACCACGAAAAGTGGAGGATGACCAAATGTCTTCAGAGTCCACACGAGGAGACACTTAGCCTCCAGTGGCCACAGTTTACCTACAAAGAGAGAATTCAGCACTGCTGCCTCATGGTCGTTGGAATATAAGAAACCATGTCTTCCAGGTCACATAGATGCAGACCCATCTTTGATGGTCTCACTACAAAGGAAGTTAAAGCTCATGACAACAACATATATTTCAAGTGCCCAACCTCAGAGGCAGTTTCCCAAGAAGTCTTAGGCCAGCAGAGCTCCATGTTTGTGGAGTGTTTATCCTGTTCTTTACTTTTGGAAACTCCTCTACCACCTCCAAGGTTGTGAACTCCCGAGCATATTCCATTCCAGATATGTATTCACAGATTTTCACACTTTTCTACTCTAAGTGTGTCTTACTTGGGGCCAAGCTAATATCAAGGCATTGTTCTGAATGTGAGTGGAAAGATTTTTGTGTAACACATATTTACATACACATTCGATTCATTTTTCAATTTTCTATTTGAAATACTGAAGCCCTGAAACTAACACATACCCTACTATACTCTGACTTATAATTCTAATATGATGGTGAAAAATAACCCAAACAGAATAGAAATACAAGCAGTTCCGAGGAGGCATGGTGTATTGTTACAATTGGTTTTTGCATTATATAGTGTAGGAGTTATAAATCTAGTCAATTTTTTTTGTTGAAATAGTTCTACATGTGTTTTTAAAATTAAAAAATATGTGAATTCCTGTCTCCCTTTCTCTGTAGCCTATTCAGCACATGTATTTTTATATGCACATATAGAATTCTACCTGGTACCACACGTACATACTTGTGAGGTAACTGAATTGGCAGATGCAAATTGTGCTAAAGGATCACTCCTCCTAAATGCTGTTGGAACTGAAAATTCAACCTATGGGTGAGCTTCCTAGTTGAATATCATTATACATTAATCCATGTTCAGTAAAATGAATATTTTTCGATCTGTGGATTATATATATTTCATGATGAATTTCGATTGGCATATATATTGCTACTTTTTTTTCTTTTATTGGTTGCTCAAAACATTACAAATCTCTTGACATATAATATTTCTTACATTAGATTCAAGTGGCTTATGAACTCCCATTTTTAGCCCAAATAGAGATTACAGAATCACATCGGTTACACATCCACATTTTTACATAATGCCCTATTAGTTACTGTTGTATTCTGCTACCTTTCCTATACTCTACTATCTCCCCTCCCCTCCCTTCCTATCTTCTCTTTTTCCCCCATCTACTGTAATTCATTTCACTCCATGTTTATTTTCCCATTCCACTCACAACGATATGTAATTTTGTGTAACAATGAGGGTCTCCCTCCATTACCATGCAATTTCCCTTTTCTCTTACTTACCCTCCCACCTCATGTCTCTGTTTAAAGTTAATCTTTTCTTCCTGCTATTGCTCCCTGCTCTGTTCTTAGTTGCTCTCATTATATCAAAGAAGACATTTGGTATTTATTTTTTAGGGATTGGCTATTTTCACTAAGCATAATCTTCTTCAGTGCCATCCATTTTTCTGCAAATTTTATGATTTTGTCATTTGTTAGTGCTGCGTAATACTTCATAGTGTATAAATGCCACATGTTTTTTATCCATTCATCTATTGAAGGGCATCTGGGTTGGATCCACAGTGTTTCAGTTGTGAATTGTACTGCTATGAAAATCGATGTGGTAGTATCCCTGTATTACTCTCTTTTAAGGTCTTCAGGGAATAGTCCGAGAAGGGCAATAGCTGAGTCAAATTGTGGTTCCATTCACAGCTTTCCCAGGAATCTCCATACTGCTTTCCAAATTGGCCACACCAGTTTACAGTCCCACCAGCAATGTACAAGAGTATCTTTTACCCCACATCCTTGCCAGCACTTGTTGTTTGACTTCATAATGGCTGCCAATTTACTGGAGTGAGATGGTATCTTAGGGTGATTTCGATTTGAATTTCTCTGACTGCTAGAAATGATGAGCATTTTTTATGTACTTGTTGATTGATTGTATGTCCTCCTCTGAGAAGTGTCTGTTCAAGTCCTTGACCCATTTTTTTAATTGGGTTATTTGTTATCTTATTGTCTATTTTTTTTGAGTTCTTTGTATATTCTGGATATTAGGGCTCTATCTGAAGTGTGAGGAGTAAAAATTTGTTCCCATAATGTATGCTCCTTATTTACCTCTCTTATTCTTTCTCTTGCTGAGAAAAAACTTTTCAGTTTAAGTAGTCCCATTTGTTGATTCTTGTTATTAACTCTTGTGCTATGGGTGTCCTATAAAGGAATTTGGAGCCCAACCCCATAATATGTAGATCAGAGCCAACTTTTTCTTCTATCAGACACAGAGTCTCTGATTTGATATCTAGCACCTTGATCCACTATGAGTTAACTTTTGTGCATGGCGACAGAAAGGAATTCAGTATCATTTTGTTGCATATGGATTTCCATTTTTCCCAACACCATTTGTTGAAGATACTATATTTCCTCCATTGCATGCTTTTAGCTCCTTTTTCAAATATAAGATAGTTGTAGCTTTTTGGATTAGTCTCTGTGTCCTCCATTCTGTACCATTGGTCCACCCGCCTGTTTTGGTACCAGTACCATGCTGTTTTTTTTTTTTGTTGTTGTTGTTGTTTTATTTTGTTTTTTTTAATTAATTTTATTGTAGGTTGTTCAAAACATTACATAGTTCTTGATATATCATATTTCACACTTTGATTCAAATGGGATATGAGCTCCCATTTTTACCCCATATACAGATTGCAGAATCACATCAATTGCACAACCATTGATTTACATATTGCCATTCTGGTGACTGTTGTATTCTTCTGCCTTTCCTATCCTCTACTATCCCCCCTCCCCCTCCCCTCCCCTCTTCTCTCTCTACCCCCTCTACTGTAATTCATTTCTCCCCCTTATATTTTTCCTCCTTTCCCCTCACTTCCTCTTGTATGTAATTTTCTATACCCCTGAGGGTCTCCTTCCATTTACATGCAATTTCCCTTCTCTCTCCCTTTCCCTCCCACCTCTCATCCCTGTTTAATGTTAATCTTCTTCTCATGCTCTTCGTCCCTACTCTGTTCTTAGTTACTCTCCTTATATCAAAGAAGACATTTGGCATTTGTTTTTAAAAGATTGGCTAGCTTCACTTAGCATAACCTGCTCTTATGCCATCCATTTCCCTCCAAATTCTATGATTTTGTCATTTCTTAATGCAGAGTAATACTCCATTGTGTATAAATGCCACATTTTTTTTATCCATTCTTCTATTGAAGGGCATCTAGGTTGGTTACACAGTCTTGCTATTGTGAATTGTGCTGCTATGAACATGGATGTAGCAGTGTCCCTATAGTGTGCTCTTTTTAGGTCTTTAGGGAATAGACAGAGTAGGGGAATACCTGGATCAAATGGTGGTTCCATTCCAAGCTTTCCAAGAAATCTCCATACTGCTTTCCAAATTGGGCGCACCAATTTGCAGTCCCACCAGTAATGTACAAGAGTACCCTTTTCCCGACATCCTCGCCAGCACTTGTTGTTGTTTGACTTCCTAATGGCTTCCAATCTTACTGGAGTGAGATGGTATCTTAGGGTGGTTTTGATTTGCATTTCTCTGACTGCTAGAGATGGTGAGCATTTTTTCATATACTTGTTGATTGATTGTATGTCCTCCTCTGAGAAATTTCTGTTCAGGTCCTTGGCCCATTTGTTGATTGGGTTATTTGTTATCTCATTGTCTAATTTTTTTAGTTCTTTGTATATTCTGAATATTAGGGCTTTGTCTGAAGTGTGAGGAGTAAAGATTTGTTCCCAGGACGTAGGCTCCCTATTTACCTCTCTTATTGTTTCTTTTGCAGAGAAAATCTTTTTAGTTTGAGTAAGTCCCATTTGTTGATTCTAGTTATTAACTCTTGTGCTATGGGTGTCCTATTGAGGAATTTGGAGCCCGACCCCACAGTATGTAGATCATAGCCAACTTTTTCTTCTATCAGACGCCATGTCTCTGATTTGATATCAAGTTCCTTGATCCACTTTGAGTTAACTTTTGTGCATGGCGAGAGAAAGGGATTCAGTTTCAATTTGTTGCATATGGATTTCCAGTTTTCGCAACACCATTTGTTGAAGATGCTAGCCTTCTTCCATTGCATGCTTTTAGCCCCTTTATCGAATATAAGATAGTTGTAGTTTTGTGGATTGGTTTCTGTGTCCTCTATTCTGTACCATTGGTCCACCCGCCTGTTTTGGTACCAGTACCATGCTGTTTTTGTTACTATTGCTCTGTAGTATAGTTTGAAGTCTGGTATAGCTATACCGCCTGATTCACACTTTCTGCTTAGCAATGTTTTTGCTATTCTGGGCCTTTTATTTTTCCATATGAATTTCATGATTGCTTTCTCTATTTCTACAAGAAATGCCATTGGGATTTTGATTGGCATTGCATTAAACCTATTGAGAACTTTTGGTAATATGGCCATTTTGATGATGTTAGTTCTACCTATACATGAACAGGGTATATTTTTCCATCTTCTAAGATCTTCTTCAATTCTCTGTTTAGGGTTCTGTAGTTTTGAATGTATAAGTCTTACACCTCTTTTGTTAGGTTGATTCCCATGTATTTTATTTTTTCTGAGGATATTGTGAATGGGGTGCTTGTCCTCATTTCCATTTCAGAGGATTTGTCGCTGATATACAGGAATGCCTTTGATTTATGCGTGTTGATTTTATATCCTGCCACTTTGCTGTATTCATTTATTAGCTCTAATAGTTTCTTTGTAGACCCTTTTGGCTCTGCTAGGTATAGAATCATGTCATCTGCAAATAGTGATAATTTGAGTTCTTCTTTTCCTATTTTTATGACTTTAATTTCTTTCGTCTAATTGCTCTGGCCAGTGATTCGAGAACTATGTTGAACAGAAGTGGTGAGAGACTGCATCCCTGTCTTGTTCCAGATTTTAGAGGGAATGCCTTCAGTTTTTCTCCATTCAGAATGATGCTAGCCTGAGGCTTAGCATAGATTGCTTTTACAATATTGAGGTATGTTCCTGTTATCCCTAGTTTTTCTAGAGTTTTGAACATAAAGGGATGCTGTACTTTGTCGAATGCTTTTTCCGCATCTATCGAGATGATCATATGGTTCTTATTTTAAAGCCTATTGATGTGGTGAATAACATTAATTGATTTCCGTATATTGAACCAACCTTGCATCCCATGGATAAATCCTACCTGATGATGGTGCACAATTTTTTGATATGTTTTTGTATCCGGTTCACCAGAAGTTTATTGAGGATTTTTGCATCTAGGTTCATTAGAGATATTGGTCTGTAGTTTTCTTTCTTTGAAGTGTCTTTGTCTGGTTTAGGAATCAGGGCGATGTTGGCCTCTTAGAATGAATTTGGAAGTTCTCCCTCTTTTTCATTTTCCTGAAATAGCTTGAAAAGTATTGGTATTAGTTCCTCTTTAAAGGTTTTGTAAAACTCTGCTGTATACCCATCCGGTCCTGGGCTTTTCTTAGTTGGTAGTCTTTTGATGGTTTCTTCTATTTCCTCAATTGATATTGGTCTGTTTAGGTTGTCAATATCCTCCTGACTCAATCTGGGCAAATCATATGACTTAAGAAATTTATCGATGCCTTCTCTATCTTCTATTTTATTGGAGTATAAGGATTCAAAATAATTTCTGATAATCTTCTGTATTTCTGAAGTGTCTGTTGTGATATTGCCTTTTTCATCCCGTATGCTAGTAAATTGAGTTCTCTCTCTTCTTCTCTTCGTTAGCGTGGATGAGGGTCTGTCAATTTTATTTATTTTTTCAAACAACCAACTTTTAGTTTTGTCAATTTTTTCAATTGTTTCTTTTGTTTCGATTTCATTAATTTCAGCTCTGATTTTAATTATTTCTTGTCTTCTACTTTTTTGCCGTTGTTTTGCTCTTCTTTTTCCACGACTTTGAGTTGAAGTATTAGATCATTTATTTGTTGTTTTTTTTCTTTTTTTAAGGATTGAACTCCAAGCAATAAATTTTCCTTTTAGAACTGCTTTCAATGTGTCCCATAGATTCCGACATGTTGTGTCTGTGTTTTCATTTATCTCTAAGAATTTTTCAATTTCCTCCTTGATGTCTTCTATAACCCATTGATCATTCAGTAACCTATTTTTCATTCTCCAAGTGATGCATGATTTTTCCTTACTTCTTTTATCGTTGATTTTCAATTTCATTCCATTATGTTCAGATAAGATGCATGGTATTATCTCTACTCCTTTATATTGTCTAAGAGTTGCCCTGTGACATAATATAAAATCTATTTTTGAGAAGGATCCATGTGCTGCTGAGAAAAAAGTGTAACTGCTTGATCTTGGGTGGTATATTCTATATATGTCAATTAAGTCCAGGTTATTAATTATGTTATTGAGTTCTATAGTTTCCTTATTCAACTTTTCTTTGGAAGATCTATCCAGTGGTGAGAGAGGTGTGTTGAAGTCTCCCATAATTATTGTATGGTGGTCTATTAGACTCTTGAACTTGAGAAGAGTTTGTTTGATGAACATAGCTGCACCATTGTTTAGGGCATATATATTTATGATTGTGATGTTTTGTTGGTGTATGGTTCCCTTGAGCTGTATGTAGTGTCCCTCTTCAACCCTTTTGATTAACTTTGGCTTGAAATCTATTTTATATGATATGAGTATGGACACTCCTGCTTGTTTCCAAAGTCCATATGAGTGATATGATTTTTCCCAACCTTTCACCTTCAGTCTATGTATGTCTTTTCCTATCAAATGCGTCTCCTGAAGGCAGCATATTGTTGGGTCTTGTTTTGTGATCCATTCTACTAGCCTGTGTCTCTTAATTGGTGAGTTTAAGCCATTAACATTTAGGGTTATTATTGAGATATGGGTTGTTCTTCCAGCGATATTTGTTTATTTATGTTCCTAAACATGGTTTGTTTTCCTCTTTGATTATCCCTAGCCTTTACTGTACTCCCTCCCGCTGTTGGTTTTCATTGATATTTTCCATTTCCTCTTCCTGTAATATTTTGCCAAGAATGTTTTGAAGAGATGGTTTTCTAGCTGCAAATTCTTTTCACTTTTGTTTATCGTGGAAGGTTTTAATTTCATCTTCCATACTGAAGCTTAATTTTGCTGGATACACAATTCTTGGTTGGAACCCATTTTCTTTCAGTGTTTGAAATATGTTATTCCAGGATCTTCTAGGTTTCAGAGTCTGTGTTGAAAGATCAGCTGTTATCCTGATTGGTTTACCCCTAAATGTAATCTGCTTCCTTTCTCTTGTAGCTTTTAAAATTCTCTCCTTATTCTGTATGTTGGGCATCTTCATTATAATGTGTCTAGGTGTGGATCTCTTATGATTTTGCACATTCGGCATCCTGTAGGCTTCTAGGATTTGGGATTCTGTCTCATTCTTCAAGTCTGGGAAGTTTTCTCGTATTATATCATTGAATAGATTGCTCATTCCTTTTGTTTGGACCTCTATACCTTCCTGTATCCCAATGACTCTTAAGCTTGGTCTCTTTATGTTATCCCATATTCTTGAATGTTCTGCTCATGGTTTCTTAACAGCTTTGCTGAGCTGTCTATGTTCTTCTCCAGTTGAAATACTTTGTCTTCATTGTCTGATGTTCTATCTTCTAAGGGTTCTACTCTGCTGGTAGTATTCTCAATTGAGTTTTTAAGTTGGTTTATTGTTTCCTGCATTTCCAGGATTTCTGTTTGTTTGTTTTTTATAACCTCGATCTCCGTGTATAATTGATCTTTTGCTTCTTGGATTTGTTTATGTAATTCATTTTCGAAGTGGTTGAAGTGGTCTTTCATTGTCTGATTTTGCTGTCTAATGTCTTCCTTGAGACTCAAGATTATCTGAAGCATGTATATCCTGAATTCTTTATCTGACATTCCATCTGCTGCAGATATTACCTCTTCTAAAGTTGAGTTGACCTGCATTGCTTGTGGTCCTTTCTTTCCTTTTCTTTTCATACTGATCGCATTTCTTTCTGCTTGGTGAAACTGTTGTGTTATTGATTTTTCCCCCTATATGTTTATATTGCTCTTGTATAGTTGCAAAGTTTTCCTCGCAGGCTTTGGTGGTGGTTCTGCCCCTCCTCCAATTGGGGCAATGTGCCTACCACCCCGGCAGGTCGCTGTGCCTGTACTTTCGGTCTGCCTGTTCTTTCGGTGGTCACAGGTACGCCTATCTTGCAGGCGTGAGCAGCGGCCCTGCCACTCCGCTGGCCGCTAGGCCTGTTCTGTCTGTCGTTTGCAGGTCTGTCTACCTAACAGGCGCTGGTGGCGGCCCTGCCCCTCCTCCAACCGGGGTGATGTGTCAGACGGGCCACTGGGCCTCTTTTGTCAGTGGTCACGGTACCGCCTACCTTGCAGGTGCGTGGGGCAACAGTGCCCCTCCGCAGGTTTCTGGACCTGACCTGCCGGTGGGTCGCAGCTCATTCATTTTTTAGTTCTAGTAGTTTTTGTAGACCCTTTTGTGTCTTCTATGTTTAGAATAATGTCACCCGAAAATAGTGATAATTTACGTTGTTATTTTCCTATTTTTATGCCTTTTATTTCTTTAGTCTGTCTAATTGCTCTGGCCAGTGTTTTGAGAACTATATGGAATAGAAGTGGTGAGAGAGGGTATCCCTGTCTTGTTCCAGATTTTAGAGGAAATGCCTTCAATTTTTCTGCATTCATAATGATGCTAGCTGAGGCTTTGCATAGATAGCTTTTACAATGTCGAGGTAATTTCCTGTTATCCCTAGTTTTTCTAATGTTTTGACCATAAAGGGATGCTGTACTTTGTCAAGTGCTTTTTTTGCTTCTAATGAGATGATCATATGGTTCTTATCTTTAAATCTATTGATGTGGTGAATAACATTTATTGATTTCCGTATATTGAACCATCGTTGCATCCCAGGGATGAATCCTACTTGATCATGTTGCATAATTTTTTTGATGTGCCTTTGTATTCGATTCGCCAGAATTTTATTTAGGATTTTTGCATGTAGGTTCATCAGATATATTGGTCTGTAGTTTTCTTTCTTTGAGGTGTCTTTTTCTGATTTCGGAATCAGCGTGATGTTGGCCTCATAGAATGAATTTGGCAGAGCTCCCTCTTTTTCTCTATCCTGAAATAACTTGAAAAGTATTGGTATTAAATCTTCTTTAAATGTTTTGTAAAACTCCGCTGTATAGCCATCCGTTCCTGGGCTTTTCTTGGTTGGTAGTCTTTTGATTGCTTCTTCTGTTTCATCCATTGACATTGGTCTGTTTAAATTGTGTGTATCCTCCTGACTCAGTCTGGGCAAATCATATGACTTAAGAAATTTGTTGATGTCTTCACTATATTCTATTTTATTGGAATATAGGTTTTCCAAATAATTTCTAATTGTCTTCTGTATTTCAGAAGCATCTGTTGTAATATAGCCTTTTTCATCCCATATGTTAGTAATTTGAGTTCTCTCTCTTCTTCTCTTCATTAGCATGGCTAAGGGTCTGTCGAACATATATATTTTTTCGAAGAACCACCTTTTAGTTTTGTTAATTTTTTCAATAGTTTCTTTTGTTTCAATTTCGTTGATTTCTGCTCTGATTTTAATTATTTCTTGCCTTCTGCTACATTTTCTGTTGTTTTGCTCTTCCTTTTCTAGGGCTTTGAGTTAAAGTGTGAGCTCATTTATTTGTTCGGTTTTACTTTTTTTCAGGAATGACCTCCAGGCAATGAATTTCCCTCTTAAAACTGCTTTCATTGTGTCCCATAGATTCCGATATGTTGCGTCTGTATTTTCATGTATCTCTAAGAATTTATTGATTTCCTCCTTTATATCTTCTGTAACCCACTGATCATTCAGTAACATATTGTTCATTTTCCATGTGATGTAGGATTTTTCCTTCCTTCTTTTATCATTGATTTCCAGTTTCATTCCATTATGATCAGATAAAATGCATGGTATTATCTCCACACCTTTATATTTACTGAGGGTTGCCCTATGGCATAATATATGGTCTATTTTTGAGAAGGATCCACGTGCTACTGAGAAAAAAGTATATCCACTTGATGATGGTTGATATATTCTATATATGTCAGTTACATGTAGGTTATTGATTGTGATATTGAGTTCTATACTTTCTTTATTCAACTTTTGTTTGGAGGATCTGTCCAATGGTGAGAAAGGTGTGTTGAAGTCTCCCATAATTATTGTGTTGTGTTCTATTTCATTCTGGAACTTGAGGAGAATTTGTTTTTTGAACGTTGCAGCACCATTATTTGGTGCATAAATATTGATAATTTTTATGTTTTGTTGGTGAATGGTTCCTTTTAACAGTATATAATGTCCTTTCTTATCAGTTTTGATTAAATTAGTCTTGAAGTCGATTTTATTCGATATGAGGATGGCCACCCCTGCTTGCTTACGAGGACCATTGCATGGTATATTTTTTCCAAAACTGCACCTTCAGCCTGTATGTCTTTTCCATTCAGATGTGTCTCCTGGAGGCAACATATTGTTGGATTCGTTTTTAATCCAAGTTACCAGCCTATGTCGCGTTATTGGAGAGTTTAAGCCATTAACATTTAGAGTCACTATTAATATATGGTTTGTACTGCCACCCATAATTGATGATTCATCTTTTTTTTTAATTTAGTTTGTTTCTCCATGATTAGCTTTTCCCCCACCCTCTGTCATTACTGAGGCACTTCCCACTGATGGTTTTGGTTGTTGATTTTCATTTCTTCTTCGTGTATTGTTTTGCTCAAGATGCTTTGCAATGCTGCTTTTCTGGCTACAAATTCTTTTAGCTTTTGTTTATCATGAAATATTTTTATTTCATTGTCATACCTGAAGCTTAATTTTGCTGGATACAGAATTTTTGGTTAGCATTCATTGTCTTTCAGTGTTTGAAATACGTTGTTCAAAAATCTTCTCGCTTTCAGCGACTGTGATGAAAAATCCCTTCTCAACCTTATTGGTTTACCCCTTAATGTAATCTGCCTCCTTTCTCTTAGAGCTTTTAATATTTTCTCTTTGTTTTGTATATTGGATATCTTCATAACGATGTGTCTTGGTGTTGATCTACTGTGATTTTGTGTGCTCGGTGTCCTGTAAGCATGTCCAATTTGTATATCCGTTTACTTTGTATTTCTGGAAATATTTCTGTAATTATTTCATTCAATAGATTACTCATTTCATTGGTTTGAATCTGTGTACCTATCCAGATGACTCATAAATTTGTTTTTTTATGTTATCCCATATCTCTTGGATGTTTTACTCATGATTTTTTACCAGCCTTTCTGTGTTGGCTAGATTCATTTCAAGATGATATATTTTGTCTTCATTATCGAACATTCTGTCTTCTACTTGCTCCACAGTGTTAGTGATACTCTCAATTGACTTTTTAATTTGGTTTATCGTTTCCTTCATTTCTAGAATTATTGTTTGATTTTTTTATAATCTCTATCTCCTGATAAAGATTCATAACTTCTTTTATCTGTTTATGTAATTCATTTTCAATGTGTTCTTTCACTGTTTGGATTTGCTGTCTCGTATTCTCTTTAAGTTTCCATTCCATCTGTCCAAGGTATTCCTTGAGTTCTTTATATGACCATTTTTCTGATGACTATAGGTCCTCCTGAATATTTAGGCTGTCCTTCATTGTTTGTACTTATTTTCTTCCTTGATTTTTTGTGCTGCTCATGTTACTTCTTGCTCTGTTTCACTGCTGAGTTACTGTTTACTCTTATAAATTTATTTGATGCTTGGGAGGAAAGATATTAGAAGGAAATGGAAGAAGTCACTAAAGAGAATGAGAGTAGGCAGGTAGAATTAAAGGAAGGGGAAATAAGAAAATTGAAAAGAAACGATAAGACAAAAGAAAAAAAATAGAAAAGAAAGAAAGAAAAAAAAATTTAAAAATAATGATCATTTAAAAAATGAATATTAAAATTTAAAATAATAATAATAATAATAAAATAAAAATATTTTAAAAATGAAAACATTTTAAAACGTTAAAGTACAACAACAACAAAAAAAAATGAATTCACATAAAGAATCTAAATGCCACACTCAGTAGGCCTCAAGTTGGAGAAGCAGAGCAGTATTAAGGGCAGGCCTATTTTTTCACTTCTGTTTCACAGGAAGGGAGTCCAGGCCACCCTGATTTTAGGCAAATGAGGGGCAAGGGAGCTTATTTTGGACACGGATGTGGGCTGTGTACCTCATGGAAACCTCCAGCCGGAGGTTATGATGAGTGTCTACATGGAATAAGATGAGGGCCATGTTGGGGTGTTTTGGTTTTAGCTGTGAACATTTGTATGGCGGTAGGAAGAGAAGACTGGGTCCACCTGGGCTTGAACTCTTGTGTGATTCAACATAGAGACTGAGATCTGGAATTGACCTCAGAGAAGTATTGCCATGAATTGTGTTGGGATTTTAGAAGGCCATGCATGAGAGTCGCCCTTGGAAAGTGAGATCTAGGCCCAAGGTGGCTTTCCACAGAGCAAAGGGAATCTCAGCCAGGATATCACATGATTTTATTCTGAAAGACTTGGCAGCCATAGTTGAGAGTCAAAGGCTCATGGACCTCACATTGTAGACCTCAATGGGCCTGGCTTCATGTGACCTTTTGGCCACCCTTTGGGAAGCCTTGCCTCTGAGAGTTCTCCAGAGCTTTCATTGAAATGAGCTTACTCAACATTTAATGGTTAATGAATGAATTGAAACCCACAGTGCCTCCAACTTCATCCTTGAAAATTGGCCAGATAAAAACCATGAAATTTTTGAAATTCCCAAGACTAGGTGTCACAGGAGAACCTTTGGATGTCCTCTAGCTGATCATGAGAATACAAGACAATGCCTTTATTGACTGGTTTACATGAAAATGGTGTATAACAGAGATGCCAGTAAGTTGGAGCCTGCTGAGTAGTGTTCCTAGAGCCGTGGTGGGCAGGTGTGTGATAAAAAATCTCTGGTGTTGCCATGTTTATCTGCCATTGGTATCCAAATATCTTGTGACTGACATTTTGCAGCCAGTAGACCCTTATATGTAAAAGCATCTTGTTATATGGAGAGGTTTTAGGGCAATGTTCAGAATCAGGTTGCTATGGTCAATGGAGCAAGCTATGTGGGATAGAAGCCTGGTTGGTGCATTCTCCAACAGAACCCGACCCAACACAACTGACAGAATTCCCTACAGCACTGTGTCCCAGGTGAATGCTTTTTATTTCATGAAGCAAATACCACACTCCTAGTGCAACAGCAAGAAACACCATGAAGAGTGGAGGATGAACAAATGGCTTCACAGTCCACATGAGGAGACACTTGCCCTCAGTGGCCACAGTTTACCTACACAGAGAAAATTCAGCACTGCTGCCTCATGTTCATTGGAAAATAAGAAACCATGTCATCCATGTCACATAGTTGCAGACCCAGCTTTGATGGTCTCACTACAAAGGAAGCTAATGCTCCTGACAACAAAATATATTTCAAGTGCCCAACCTCAGAGGTAGTTTCTCCAGATGTTGGGCCGGCAGAGCTTCATGTTTGTGGAGTGTTTACCCTGTCCCTTACTTTTGGAAACTCCTCTACCACCTCCAAATTTGTGAACTCCTGAGCATTTTCTATTCCAGATATGTATTCACAGATTTTCTAACTCTTCTCCTCTAATTGTGTCTTACATGGGGCGAAGGTAATGCCAAGGCATTGTTCTGAATGAGAGTGGGAAGATTTTTAGGTAGCACATATTTGCATACACATTGGATACATTTTCCAATTTTCCATTCGAAATACTGAATCCCTGACACTCACAAATTCCCTTCTAGACTTTTACTTATAATCTTAGTATGATGCAGAAAAATAACCCAGACAAAATAGAAATACAAGAGGTTCACAGGAGGCATGGTGTATAGTTGGATTTGCCTTTCGTATGATAAATGGTAGGTGTTATAAATCAAGCCAATTTTAATTGAAATAGTTCTCCATGTGTTTTAAAAGTTTACAAATATGTGAATAACTGTCTCCCTTTCTCTGTAGCCTATTCAGCACATGTATTTTTTATGCACATATTGAATTATACCTGGTATCACACGTACATTTTGTGAGGTGGCTGACTTGGCAGATACAAATTGTAAGAAAAGATCACTCCTACTAAACGCTGTTGGAACTGAAAATTCAACATATGGGTCAGTTTTCTAGTTGTACAACATAAATTGATGTTCAGGAAAATGAAAGGAAAATGAATATTTTTGGATCTCTGGATGATATATTTTTCATGGTGAATTTCAATTGGCATACATAATGCTACTTTTTAATGTCTGTGTGTGTGTGTGTGTGTATATATATATATATATGTATTCACTCTCCAGATTTTTCAAAATATGAAGTGTATTTGTCTGATTATACACTCCCTAAATTCATTCATATTTATGTATGTGGATGTATAACCAACTTTTCACAAGTTTATTCTCAGAAATATTCATCCACCTGAAATACATATTTGTTTCCTAGTACTGAAAACTAACTTCAGGGGATCATATGATGACAGCGAAAGGAGTTCATCAACCTCATGTACAGCATCACTGTGCAGGAGAATGACGAATTTCCAGCAAAATTTGGGTGGTCCTAAACCTAGTGGAAGTATTTCCATCTCACGAGGATCAGCTACGGGGCTCAAACGTGAGTGATTTGTCTGCATGGAGCATCATGCTGCTTATTCAGCAAATCGCCCTGCGGGTAGAGTCTGTGGCGCGTGCTGGGAAGCAATGAGATAGCAACACAAATATTCAGTGGTGCAGATTCTGTGGGCTCCTCCCATCTGTAAAATCACTGTGCTCATTGCTGAATTCTGGGTTTGAGACCAGGGAAATACACGGTCCAATTCGGTTTTCCACACCAGTCAGACCACAGAGGAAGCCAGGGGCCACCATCTTGGAGAGCTGACGTCACCATTCCTGTTTTCAACTGATAGCAGCTCATTCAGCTATAGAACAGGTAATCTCAGGCTGTCATTCGCCTGTGTCTCGGAGACAAATTACTCAGGCCTGCTCCTATCAGAACATACACCAAGCCCAGAGCGGCCGAATTCTGGCTCCTGGAACTGATCAGGCCCAGGGCTAAAGAACCTGCGGAAACTGCTTCTCGGTCTAGGTCTTGCTGAATACTGTGGAGGTAAATACCTACCGAGCCTTCATAGGCAGTGGCAACAGGATTGAGACGGGGCTTGTGAGGGCCGGTCAGGACTCACCCATTGCTTTGTTCATCCGGCAAAGGGAACGAAATGCTGCCATTCGCATGGGATACCAACATGTTAGAGATTTGAAGTCATCACAAAGTGGCGGAGGAGATAACTTCATCGATACCAGCGGTGAGAGAAACAGTTGGTCTCCTGGTAAAAAAAGTGAGTCACAAACACCCGAGTCTCTCTCACTTTGTCTTCAAGCTAGAGGGACAGAGCAGAGACACCGCTCACGCCCGGCACTGGCCCAGGGACCTGCAGGCGTGGTAGTCACGTCATCCCAATTGGAGTAGGGACAGAGCAGAGCCGCCGCCCGTGCCCGGAACAGGCCCATCGACCAGCAGGCTTGGTAGTCACATCACCCCAATTGGAGTAGGGGCAGAGCAGAGCCACAGCCTATGCCCAGAACAGGCCCAACGACCCGCCGGTGTGGTAGACACGGCACCCCTATTGGAGTAGTGGCAGAGCAGAGCCTTCTCCCGTGCCCATTACAAGCCCATCGGCCCACCAGCATGGTTGTTAGGTCACCCCAATAGGAATATGGGCAGAGCAGAGCCACCACCCATGCCCAGAACAGGCCCAGCAACCCGCCGGCGAGGTAGTCACATCACCCCAATTGCAGTAGGGGCAGAGCAGAGTGACCAACCTCGCCCACAACGTAGGCAACCGAACAGCAAAACAGGCCAAGTGGCCTGCGGGCACGGCAGACACATAACCCCATTTGGAGTAGGGGCAGAGCAGATCCACTGCCCGTGCCCACAAAATAGACAGACCTGCGACTGACCAGCAAAGAGGCTCAGCGTCCTGCCGGCATGGTAGACACATCATCCCAATTTGAGTAAGGGCAGAGTAGAGCTGCCGCCCGCACCTGCAAGGTAGGAAGACCTGCAATGGATCAGCAGAACAGGCCGAGGGGTCCGTGGGCGTTGTAGACACGTCACACCAAATGGAGGAGGGGCAGAGCAGAGCCACTGCCCGCGCCCGCATTGTAGACAGACCTGCGACCAACCAGCACAACAGGCCCAGCAGCCCGTCAGCGTGGTAGATAGATCACCCCATTTGGAGGAGCAGAACAGCCGCCCCCCACTACTTCAAGGGAGACTTTTCAACTATACAAGAGCAATATAAGTATATAGGGGGAAAATTTCAAAAACACAACAATTTCAACAAGCAGAGAGAAACGCGAGCAGTATGAAAAGACAAGGAAAGAAAGCACCACAAGCAATGCAGGTAAACACAATTTTAGAAGAGGTAATAGCTGCATCAGATGGAATGTCAGATAAAGAATTCAGGATACTCAGGCTTTAGATGATCTGGAGTCTCAAGGAAGACATTAGACAACAAAATCAGACAATTAAAGATCACTTCGACAATGAATTACATAAACAAATCCAAGAAGCAAAAGATCAACTATATAGGGAGATAGAGGTTGTAAAAACAAACAAACAGAAATCCTAGAATTGCAGGAAGCAATAAACCAACTTAAAAACTCAATTGAGAATACTACCAGCAGAGTAGAACACTTAGAACACAGAACATCAGACAATGAAGACAAAGTATTTCAACTTGAAAAGAACATAGACAGCTCAGCAAGTCTGCTAAGAAACCACGAGCAGAACATCCAAGAAATATGGGATAACATAAAGAGGCCAAACTTAAGAGACATTGGGATACAGGAAGGTATAGAAGTCCAAACAAAAGGAATGAGCAACCTATTCAATGAAATAATACGAGATAACTTCCCAGACTTGATAAATAAAAAAGAATCCCAAGTCCTAGAAGCCTACAGAACGCCGAATGTGCAAAATCATAAGAGAGCCACAACTAGACACATTATAATGAAGATGCCCAACAAACAGAAAAAGGAGAGAATTTTAAAAGCTACAAGAGAAAGGAAGCAGATTACATTTAGGGGTAAACCAATCAGGATAACACCTGATCTTTCAAAACAGACTCTGAAAGCTAGAAGATCCAGGAATAACATATTTCAAACACTGAAAGAAAATGGGTTCCAACCAAGAATTGTGTATCCAGCGAAAGTAAGCTTCAGAATGGAAGATGAAATTAAAACCTTCCATGATAAACAAAAGTGAAAAGAATTTGCAGCTAGAAAACCATCTCTTCAAAACATCCTCGGCAAAATATTACAGGAAGAGGAAATGGAAAATATCAATGAAAACCAACAGCGGGAGGGATTACAGTAAAGGCTGGGGATAATCAAAGAGGAAAACAAACCATGTTTAGGAACATAAATAAACAAATATCGCTGGAAGAACAACCCATATCTCAATAATAACCCTAAATGTTAATGGCTTAAACTCACCAATGAAGACACACTGGCTAGTAGAATTGAACAAAAAACAAGACCCAACAATATACTGCCTACAGGGGACGCATTTGATAGGAAAATGCATACATAGTCTGACGGTGAAAGTTTGGGAAAAATCATATCACTCATATGAACTTCGGAAACAAGCAGGAGAGTCCATACTCATATCAAATAAAATAGATTTTAAGCCAAAGTTAATCAAAGGGATAAAGAGAGACACTACATCCTGCTCAAGGGAACCATACACCAACAAGACACAGCAATCGTTAATATATATGCCCTAAACAATGGTGCAGCTATGTTCATCAAAGAAACTCTTCTCAATTTCAATAGTCTAATAGACCACAATACAGTAATCATGGGAGCCATGAACACACCTCTCTCACCACTGGACAGATCTTCCAAACAAAAGTTGAATAAGGAAACTATAGAACTCAATAACACAATTAATAACCTAGACTTATTTGAGATATGTAGAATATAACACCCAACATCAAGCAGTTACCTTTTTTCTCAGCAGCACATGTATCCTTGTAAAAAATAGATCATATATTATGTCACAGGGCAACTCTTAGACAATATAAAGGAGTACAGTTAATACCATGCATATTATCTGATCATAATGGAATGAAACTAAAAATCAATGATAAAAGAAGGAAGGAAAAATCATGCATCACTTGGAGAATGAACAATAGGTTACTGAGTGATCAATGGGTTATAGAAGACATCAAGGAGGAAATTTAAAAATTCTTAGAAATAAATGAAAATGCAGACACAACATACCGGAATCTATGGGACACATTGAAAGCAGTTCTAAGAGAAAAATTCATTGCTTGGAGTTCATTCCTTAAAAAAAGAAACAACCAACAAATAAATGATCTCATACTTCATCTCAAAATCCTAGAAAAAGAAGACGAAAGCAACAGCAAATGAAGTAGAAGGCAAGAAATAATTAAGATCAAAGCTGAAATTAATGAAATTGAAACAAAAGAAACAATTGAAAAAACTTGACAAAAGTAGAAGTTGGTTCTTTGAAAAAATAAATAAAATTGACAGACCCTTAGAAATGATAACAAAGAGAAGAAGACAGAGAACTCAAATTACTAGAATAAGGGATTAAAAAGGAAATATCACAACAGATATTTCAGAAATACAGAAGATAATCAGAAATTATTTTGAATCCTTATACTCCAATCAAATAGAAGACAGTGAAGGCATCGATAAATTTCTTAAGTCATATGATCTGCCCATATTGAGTCAGGAGGATATAGCAACATAAACAGACCAATATCAATTGAGGAAATAGAAGAAACCATCAAAACACTACCAACTTAGAAAAGCCCAGGACCGTATAGGTATACAGCAGAGTTTAACAAAACCTTTAAAGAGGAACGAATACCAATATTTTTCAAGGTATTTCAAGAAAGTGAAAAAGAGGGAGATCTTCCAAATTCATTCTACGAGGCCAACATCACCCTGATTATTACAGCAGACAAAGACACTTCAAAGAAAGAAAACTACAGACCAATATCTCTAATGAACCTACATGAAAAAATCCTCAATAAAATTCTGGCGAATTGGATACAAAAAAAATATCAAAAAAATTGTGAATCCTGATCAAGTAGAATTCATCCATGTGATGCAAGGCTGGTTCAATATACGGAAATCAATAAATGTTATTCACCACATCAATAGACTTAAAAATAAGAACCATATGATCATCTCGATAGATGCAAAAAAAGCATTCAATAAAGTACAGCATTCTGTTATGTTCAACACTCTAGAAAAACTAGTGATAAGAGGAACATACCTCAATATTGTAAAAGCAATCTATGCTAAGCCTCAGGCTAGCATCATTCTGAATGGAGAAAAATTGAAGGCATTCTCTCTAAAATCTGGAACAAGACAAGGATGCCCTCTCTCACCACTTCTGTTCAACATAGTTCTCGAAACACTGGCCAGAGCAATTAGACAGACGAAAGAAATAAAAGGCATAAAAATTGGAAAAGAAGTACTTAAATTATCACTTTTGCAGATCACATGATTCTATATCTAGCAGTCCCAAAAGGGTCTACAAAGAAACTAATGGAGCTAATAAATGAATTCAGAAAAGTGGCAGGATATAAAATCAACATGCATAAATCAAAGGCATTCCTGCATATCAGCAACAAATCTTCTGAAATGGAAATGAGGACAACCACTCCATACACAATATCCTAAAAAAATAATAATGATAATTAGGAATCAACCTAACAAAAGATGTGAAAGTCTTATACAATGAAAACCACAGAACCCTAAAGAGAGAAATAGAAGAAGATCTTAGAAGATGTAAAAATATATCCTGTTCATGGATAGGCAGAACTAACATCATCAAAATGGTGATATTACCAAAAGTTCTCAATAGGTTTAATGCAATGCCAATCAAAATCCAAACGGCATTTCTTCTAGAAATAGAGAAAGCAATCATGGAATTCATATGGAAAAATAAAAGACACAGAATAAAAAAAAGAATACTAAGCAGGAAGTGTGAATCAGGCGGCCTAGTGATACCAGACTTCAAACTATACTACAGAGCAATAGTAAGAAAAATAGCATGGTACTGGTACCAAAACAGGAGGGTGGACCAATTGTTCAGAATAGAGGACAGAGAAACCAAGCCAGGAAACTACAACTATCTTATATTTGATGGAGGGGCTAAAAGCATGCAATGAAGGAATATAGCATCTGCAAAAAATGGTGCTGGGAAAACTTGGAATCCATATGTAACAAAATGAAACTGAATCCCTTTCTCTCGCCATGCACAAAAGATAACTCAAAATGGATCAAGGAGCTTGATATCAAATCAGAGACATGGCGTCTGATAGAAGAAAAAGTTGGCTACGATCTACATACTGTGGGGTCGGGCTCCAAATTCCTCAATAGGACACCCATAGCACAAGAGTTAATAACTACAATCAACAAATGGGACTTACTCAAACTAAAAAGGTTTTTCTCAGCAAAAGGAACAATAAGAGAGGTAAATAGGGAGCCTATATCCTGGGAACAAATCTTTACTCCTCACTCTTCAGATAGAGCCCTAATATTCAGAGTATACAAAGAACTGAAAAAAATAGACAATAAGATAACAAATAACCCAATAAACAAATGGGCCAAGAACCAGAACAGACACTTCTCAGAGAAGGACATACAATCAAAAAACAAGTACATGAAAAAATGCTCACCATCTCCAGCAGTCAGAGAAATGCAAATCAAAACCACCCTAAGATACCATCTCATTCCAGTAAGATTGGCAGCCATTATAAGTCAAACAACAACAAGTGCTGCTGAGGATGTGGAGAAACAGGTACACTTGTACATTATTGGAGGCACTGCTAATTGGTGCAGCCAATTTGTAAAGCATTATGGAGATTTCTTGGAAAGCTGGGAATGGAACTACCATTTGACCCAGCTATTCCTCTTCTCGGTCTATTCCCTAAAGACCTTAAAAGATCATGCTACAGGGACACTGCTACATTGATGTTCATAGCAGCACAATTCACAATAGCAAGACTGTGGAACCAACCTAGATGCCGTTCAATAGAAGAATGGATAAAAAAATGTGGCATTTATACACAATGGAGTATTACTCTGCTTTAAAAAATGACAAAATCATAGAATTTGCAGGAAAATAGATGGCATTAGAGCAGATTATGCTAAGTGAAGCTAACCAATCCCTAAAAAACAAATGCCAAATGCCTTCTTTGATAAAAGGAGAGTAACTACGAACAGAGTAGGGATGAAGAGCATGAGAAGAAGATTAGTATTAAATAGGGATGAGAGGTGGGAGAGAAAGGGATAGAGAAGAGAAATTGCATGGAAATGGAAGGAGACCCACAGGGTTATATAAAATTACATAAAAGAGGATGTGAGGGGAAAGGGAAAAATAATACAAAAAGGGAGAAATTTATTACAGTAGAGGGGGTAGAAAGAGAAGAGGGGAAGAGAGGGGAGAGGAGGAGGGATAGTAGAGGATAGGAAAGGCAGCAGAATACAATAGACACTAGTATGGCAATGTGTAAATCAATTGATGTGTAACTGATGTGATTCTGCAATCTGTATACGGGGTAAAAATGGGAGTTCATAACCCACTTGAATCAAAGTGTGAAATATGATATATCAAGAAATATGTAATGTTTAGAACAACCATAAAAAAATTTAAAAAAAAAAAGGAAACTAACTTTGGTGAATGAGGCACGTGAATCCTAATATTTCTACAGTAACTTACCAAGTTTAACATCAATGCAAGTAGATTCCAATGGGACATGATGTGTATTTTTACGTTAATTTTTATTCAAAACTGGTACATTACAATTTCATCAGTTTATGCACATCATAGGATATATATTTCATAATCAATTTAGCAAATTTATAGGCATTTGTTTCACTTTCAATCTCTTCCTGCTTCAGAACACATGTATTCCTCCATATTTCTTGACTGGTCTTTGCATGAGAATTCTTTCCGAACATATTATTTTCGATTTCCATAATCACTTTTGAAGCAAACTTCACACACTCTTCATGATAAACCAAAACACTAATATTACCATTAGATGTATAACTGGTTGGAATGAATGAATGTATATCAATATAAGATTTATTGTATATTTTCAGATATCAATTCAATCCATTATTTAAAGTTGGAACCAGTTATATTATTTATTCACAGTATGGTGTATTCATGCTTAATCTCTATATTCATGGACACAGGGTACACCTCTTTGTATCCCCAATAATAATTTTATGTCTTCAATATATTGCTCCCAGAAATTGTGGTAGAAATACTCATGTCACCTGATCTACATATACATTTTATCACAGTAATATTCTGGACAAAAAATGTAAAGGTCACACTTATGATTGTACCAAAGACTAAATGAAAAGAGATCATGGATTACTAAAAACATCCATGTCCAGGTTGCCTAATGCTCTCAAATGTCAATCCTATTAGTTACTAGATATTTGTTTCTTCCTAAGTTTATATATTCAAACTCAACCCTGGTGAAAATGTCTACTCCTATCACTCACTTAATACTTTGCCTGATTTCATAATGTCTCTGTTGATATCTGCTTTTCTACATATTTTCCCAATTTCATCATAGTGACTGACTCTTCATATGTGCTGACATTTACATTCACTCTCTAACCGAAACCCTATAGCTAAAGAATTTTTAGTCCCAATCCTACACTCATTCTTCTTCCTAAACCTACCGACTATCTTCCTAATCCTACCGACTATCCCTTTGGATTGGATGTTCTCTTCTACATTCAAACATCCAAGGTACAAGGTTCTATGCCATTGTATATCAAATTGTCTGAGACATCTTTGCAGAATATAATTAAAAACTAAGTATCCCAATTAAGGGCCCAATGCCCTTCTGGGTTTCAAATCATACCTAGATTTCTGTTTTCATACTTATATTTCACCTCGATATTCTTGTAAATATCGCAGGTTCCCAA